>NW_007253190.1:189463-208295 GCF_000164805.1 Carlito syrichta
CCAACTTTCATAAAGCAGCTCCTAGGTAAACTAAAAAAAGATATCAACTCCAATACCATCATAGCTGGGGACTTTAATACCCCACTCATGACCCTAGACAGATCATCAGGACAAAAAATCAGCAATGAGATCTGAAAACTCAGTGTGACTCTTGATCAAATGGACTTAATTGATGCCTTCAGAGCCCTCCATCCAAAGACCACAGAATACACATTCTACTCATCACTACATGGAATGTACTCTAAGATCGACCACATACTTGGCCATAAATCAAGCATAAGCAAATTTAGAAGAACTGAAATTTTACCACGCACCTTCTTGGACCACAGTGGAATAAAAATAAACATTAACACCAACAAGGTCCCCCCAAAACCCACAAAGACATGGACACTAAACAGCATGATGCTAAACAACTCCTGGGTCAATGATGAAATCAAAACAGAGATTAAAAGATACCTGGAAACAAATGAAAATGAAGAAACATCTTACCAAAATCTCTGGGACACCATGAAAGCTGTAACAGGGTAATTTATATCCTTACAAACACACATGAAGGAAATGGAAGGATCACAGATTAACAGCCTAAGAAGCCATGTAAAAAAGCCAGAAAAGCAAGACCACAAAAACCCTAATTTCAGCAGAAGAATCCAGATCACCAAAATAAAAACCCAAATCCAGGATAGAAGACAAAAAGATAATACAAAAAATCAGTGAAACAAAAAGCTGGTTCTTTGAATGGATAAACAAAATCAATGGTCCCCTAACTAGACTGACCAAGAAAAAGAGAGAAAAAGCCCAAATAAACATAATCAGAAACACAAAAGATGAAGTCACATCTGATCCTTAAAAAAAAACAAAAGATCATTAGAGACTATGATGTACACTTGTATGGAAACAAACTTGAAGACCTTTCAGAAATGGAGGACTTTCTGTCATTACACAACCTGCCTAGGTTGAAACAAGAAGAAATTGAGACCCTAAATAGACCAATAACAATCAAGGAAATCGACTATGTAATAAGAAAACTACCTACAAAAAAAACGCCCTGAACCAGATGACTTTCCAGCAGAATTCTACAAGGCACTTATGGAGGAGCTTATACCAATCCTACTGAAGGTATTCTAGGCAATTGAGAAAGATGGAACTCTCCCAAAATCATTTTATGAAGCTAACATCATATTGATACTCAAACCAGTTAAAGACCCAACAAAGAAAGAGAACTACAGGCCAATATCTTTGATGAACATAGATACTAAGATTCTCAACAATGACCTAGCGAACTGGATTCAACAACACATCTCAAAAATCATCTATCATGACCAAGTAGGCTTCATCCCTGGGATGCAAGCCTGGTTCAACATTCGCAAAACCATAAATGTAATTAAATACATCAACAGATGTGAAAACAAAAACCACATGATTATATCATTAGATGCAGAAAAAGCTTTTGATAAAATCCAGCACCCCTTCTTGAAAAACCCTCAAACATCTAGGCATATGGGGAACATACCTCAAAATAGTAAAAGCCAGCTATGAGAAACTCACAGCCAGCATACTCCTAAATGAACAAAAACTGGAACCATTTCCCCTGAAAACTGGAACAAGACAAGATGCCCACTCTCACCCCTCCTGTTCAATATAGTATTGGAAGTCCTGACTAGAGCAATCAGAGAAGAGAAGGTAATCAGGGGTATTCAAATAGGAAAAGAGGAAGTCAAGCTATCTCTCTTTGCAGATGACATGATCAAGTACCTTGAAAACCCAAGAAAATCTGTCAAAAACCTCCTTACACTGATAAAGGACTTTGGCAAAGTTTCAGGATATAAAATAAATGTGCAAAAGACAATTGCATTTTTTACACCAATAATAAACAAACAGAAACCCAAATAAAAAACACAATTCCATTCACAATAGCCACAAAAAAAATGAAATACCTTGGCATCTTCCAAACAGAAACGTGAAAGACCTTTACAATGAAAACTACAAAACTCTGCTCAAAGAAATAAAAGATGACACAAACAAGTGGAAAAATATCCCATGCTCATGGACCGGAAGAATCAACATTGTGAAGATGTCCATCTTACCTAAGGCAATCTACAAATTCAATGCAATGTAGACTAATGGAATAGAATTGAGATTCCAGAAGCAAAACCTCAGTTTCTCAACCAACTCATCTTTGACAAAGCCTCCTCCGTCTACCACTGGGGAGAGAAGAACCTATTCAGTAAATGGTGCTGGGAAAACTGGCTGACCACATACAGAAGATTGAAACAGGACCCCTACCTATCCCCATACACAAAAATTAACTCTAAATGGATCAGAGACCTATATGTAAAACCTCAGACCATAAGAACCTTAGAAAATGAAGGAAATACCCTCATGGAAATTGGAACTGGCATCCAATTCCTGACAAAACCTAAAACCCACAGGCCATAAGAGATAAGATAGACAAGTGGGACCTCATTAAACTGACAAGTTTCTACAAAGCCAAAGAAACCATCAAGAAAGCAGGGAGACAGCCTACAGACCGGGAAAAAGTATTTGATAACTCCAGATCTGACAAAGGCTTAACATCTTGGATCTACAAGGAACTCAAACATGCTGAAAAGAAAAAAACCAAACAACCCCATTATATAATGGGCAAAAGAGATGAACAGACATTTCTCAAAGGAAGACATCTGAGCAGCCAACAGACACATGAAAAAATGTTCAACCTCACTAATCATCAGGGAGATGCAAATCAAAACCACACTGAGATACCACCTAATTCCAGTCAGAATGGTCATTATCAATAACTCAAAAAATAACAGTCGCCGGAGAGGGTGTGGTGAAAAGGGAACACTTCTCAACTGTTGGTGGGAGTGCAGTGCAACCTCTGGAAAGCAATGTGGCGATTCCTAAAAGCTCTAAATATCAACCTCCCATATGACCCCGCAATCCCACTACTGGGAATATACTCTGAAGAACTCAATTCACTCTATAAAAAAGATACCTGCACACATATCTTTATTGCAGAATTGTTCACAATAGCAAGAACCTGGAAGCAACCATGCTGTCCATCAAAAGAAGACTGGATTAAAAAAATATAGTACATATACATGATGGAATACTACACAGCCATAAAAAAGAACAATATCATGAATTTTGCAGCAACCTGGATGGAACTGGAGTCTATAATACTGAGTGATTCTCACAGAAACAAAGATCTGAGTATCACATGTTCTCACTCATATAGTAGACCTTGAATATCCAACATAATACTATAAGAAAATGGACTGACAGTGGTGGGGAACTATAGGGGGGAGGGGAAAGGAGATGGGGTTAACGGTAGTAAATATCTGTCTGGGGATGGGGATACACCTCTTATCAACAAGGGTGCCTGAACGAAGCATATCTGTATATCTAACCCTTAACTGTACCCCACAATATCATAATAAAAAATATTGATTAAAAATTTAATAAAATAAAATAAAATTCAAAGTACTTAGGTAAAAAAAAAAAAAGAAAAGAATAAAAGAAAGCAATGTGCACAGGAGGGGGTGATGGATACACTTCAATCCCAGACCAAAACTATCTGTACTTTCCAAAATTACTGAAATAAAAAATAAAAATAAAGAAAGAAAACTTATCCTTTCTAAGGGCCCATAATCATACCCATATTTAAAATAAGTTCCTAAAACTACATTTTGCATTAAATGAACTACTTTCTTCATATGCTCATAAATGGTGGTGAATATTTATACTAGTTCTCTATTTGAGAATTCAATTACAGTATAGAAATAAGCAAACAGCTAGTGTAACATATGTTGCTGTAAATTAATCAGCTTCGTTATATAACTGAAAACATGCCTCTATTTTATAAGCACATCTTCATTTCATCACTTCCTAATGTCATAATATTTTATAGTTCCTTTGCTTATATAATGTCACTATTTGTTACACCTTACATCAGATCTGATATAAATATATTTCAATAATAACAAAAATGATCAATGAATAATAGTATTTTGGAACTTGCTGCTATACGTATGTATACTAAAATCCAAATAAGAAACCAGGGGGAGTGAATAAAACTGGTTTGCTGCATTTCTTTAATTGACATTTCTGATTTCTAATTGATGTGATTTGACTTACTAAATATAAATCTCAGAAGATCATTCAATTAATAATGTCTTTAAAATATTTCTATTATATTATTTTCCTGTATATTGGCTTTGTCAGTCTTTTTTTTTAATTTAAAATTTTTTTTTAATTTTAGAATTGTGGGTTACATTTCAGGGTTAGGTATACTAACATTCACTGTGCAGGTACCCTTGTTGATGAGGTGATGCCCCCCTCCCCCAGGCAGATTCCACTACTGTCAATCCCACCACCCTGCCCCCTCCTCTCCGCAGTTTCCTGCTACCGTCAATCCTTTTTTTATATAGTATTATGACAGTTGTTCAAGGTCCAGTATATGAGTAAGAACATGTGATACTCAGTTCTTTGTTTCTGTGAAAGATCACTCAGTATTATAGACTCTAAGTCCATCTAAGTTGCTGCAAAGTTCACGATTTTGTTCTTCTTTATGGCTGTGTAGTATTCCATTGTGTATATTTACCACATTTTTCTTATCCGCTCCTCTTTTGATGGGCAGCACAGTTGGCTCCATGTGCTGCTATTGTGAATCATGCTACAGTAAACATATGTGTGCAGGTATTTTTTTCATAGAGTGATTTGAGCTCCTCTGGGTATATTTCCAGTAGAGGGATTGTGGGATCCTATGGAAGGTCGATTTTTAGATCTTTTAGAAATTACCAAACTGTTTTCCACAGAGATCGTATTAGCTTACACTCCCACCAACAATGCAGAAGTGTTCCCTTTTCACTGCATCCTCTCCAGCATCTGTTGTTTTTTGAGTTATTGATGATGGCCATCCTGACTGGAGTTAGGTGGTATCTCCGTGTTGTTTTAATTTGCATTTCTTTGATGACTAGTAAAGGCTGATCATTTTTTCATGTATCTGTTGGCTGCTCATATATCTTCTTTTGAGAGCTGTCTATTCATACCTTTTGTCCACTTTGTAATGTGGTTGCTTGCTTTTTTTCTTCTCGGCATGTTTGAGTTCCTTTTACATCCTAGATGTTAGACCTTTGTCAGATATGGGGTTGACAGATATTTTTTTTCCCAGTCTATGGGCTGTCTCCCTGCTCTCTTGATGGTTTCTTTGGCTTTGCAGAAGCTTGTCAGTTTGATGAGGTCCCACTTGTCTATCTTATCTCTTATGGCATAGGCACTTGGGGTTTTGATCCGGAATTGGCTGCCAGTTCCAATTTCCATAAGAGTGTCTCCTGCATTTTCTAAGGTTCTTATTGTTTAAAGTTTTACATTTAGGTCTCTGATCCATTTAGAGTTGATTTTTGTGTTTATTTTATACCCTGAGACTTTGCCAAAGTCCTTTATCAGTGTAAGGAGGCTTTCTACACAGTCTCCCGGGTTTTCAAGGTATAGAATCATATCGCCTGCAAAGAGAAATAACTTGACATCCTCTTTTCCTATTTGGATACCCCTGATCGCCTTCACTTCTCTGATTGCTCTAGTTAGGGCTTCCAAAACTATGTTGAACAGGAGGGGTGAGAGTGGGCATCCTTGTCTTGTTCCAGTTTTCAGGAGAAATGGTTCCAATTTCTGTCTGTTTAGCAGTATGCTGGCTGTGGGTTCATAGATGGCTCTTACTATTTTGAGGTATGTTCCATCTATGCCTAGATGTTCAAGGGTTTTTATCAAAAAGGGGTGCCAAATTTTATCAAAGGCTTTTTCTGCATCAATGACATAATCATGTGGTTTTTGTTTTTATGTCTGTTGATATATTTAATTACATCTATGGTTTTACGAATGCTGAACCAGACTTGCATCCTGGGGATGAAGTCTGCTTGGTTGTGGTGGATGATTTTTGAAATGTGTTGCTGAATGTGGTCGGTCCACTAGGAGGATCTTGTTGAGAATTTTAGTATCTATGTTCATCAAGGGTATTGGCCTGTAGTTCTCTTTCTTTGTTGGGTCTTTACCTGGCTTGGGTATCAACATGATGCTAGTTTCATAAAATGATTTGGGGAGAGTTCCATCTTTCTCAATTACCTGGAATACTTTCAATAGGATTGGTATCAGCTCCTCCTTGTATGTTTTGTAGAATTCTTCTGAAAAACCATCTGGTCCAGGGCTTTTTTTCTTTCTTTTTTTTGGTAGGTAATTTTCTTATGACATAGTCAATTTCTTTGCTTGTTTTTGGTCTATTTAGGATCTCAATTTCTTCTTGTTTCAACCTAGGGAGGTTGTGTGATGTCAGAAAGTCCTTCATTCCTTTAGATTTTCAAGTTTGTTTCCATACTAGTGTACACAGTAGTTTCAGATAATCTTTTGCATTTCTTCAGGGTCAGATGTGACTTCATCTTTTCGCTTCTGATTGTGTTATTCGGGCTTTTTCTCTCTTTTTATTTTTTTCTCTTTTTCTTCATTTCATCATTTCCTTATGTCATGATATTTTATAGTTCCTTTGCTTAAATACCGTCACTATTTGTTATACCTTACATCAGATCTGAAATAAATATATTTCAGTAATAACAAAAATGATCAATGAATAATATCATTTTGGAACTTGCTGCTGCACTTATGTATACTAAAATCCAAATAAGAAACCAGAGGGAATGAATAAATCTGATTTACTACATTTCTTTAATTGACATTTCTGATTGATGTGATTTGACTTACTAAATGTAAATCTCAGGAGAGCATTCAATTTAAAATGTCATTAAAACATTTCTATTATATTATTTTCCTGAATACTGGCTTTGTCAGTCATAAATATTTATTTCTACTAACTAATCAGCATGGACAAATTAATTAGTATCAAGCCTCATATGATTTCAAATATTAATTTTTTTCAATAGTGGTGTATTCATAAGAATACCAGGCCTTCACAGTTTTAGCAAACATAGCTACCTTTAAATTCTTAAAATAATTTAAAGAGTTAAGGGTGTCAGCGATATCCTTGAGAAAATGATTTACAAAACAAAATAAGCTTTCAAATAAAAGAAATATATTTACTTAGCTAAAAACATTTTAGAAAAACAAAATATACATTAAAGAGAAATACCATAAGCACAGAAGCAGATTCCAGTCTCTGAAAGGAATGGATATGAATATAGAATGATAACTGAAGTCTAAGGCCTTCAACAAGGTAACAGCTACAAATGCTACATAATTGTAAAGCTATTTGCATACATGAGCAATAGTAACAACAAAGAAGATGAGTTTTTTTGAAAATTTTTTAAGAATGTAGTCTACAAAGTACATTTTAAATCTGACTTTTCTTTTTCTTCTATCAAAGTGAAATGCTTTATAAATAACATCTAATTAAGATTTAAATTGCCTTCATCAGAATAATAAATAAGGTTTCCTATCCAAACAGTATTGAAGTAAGTTGCATATTGTCAAAGCAAAAATTTCACCAAACTAAATAGTCAAGGAATCTTTTATTCAAGGATATCGCAATAGCAAAGAGAGGACATAACTCAGTCTGAACTGAACTCTAAGAGTCTGAGACTTTAAGAATTAAGGTTGAGAGGGAAAGAGATAGTAGACTTTCTGTGTGTGCTAATTTTCTTGATCCAAAAGATAAGTAAACCTCCCCATATCTTTGTGACAAGAGTGAGTTTAATACTTCAGGCAAGGAGCTTACCTAATTTAGACTGGTTCTCTTCCACAGGGACAGGCAGATGAGGCACTATCTTCCTTGATGATTACACATCCAAGTGTAGCTCCCAGGTCCTTGAGAAAACTCATTCTGGGCAATAAAACTTGCAAGAGACTTTTAGAAATATGTATTTCTCAAAGGACAGAAAACATTTTCTAAAGTACATAAACTAAGAAAAATGAAGACAGAGTTTCAGATCACAAGGAAGGCTGTCTAAAGGTTAGTCAAACTAAGGGGAATTTTAAATGTTATCTTGGTAAATATCATTGATTAAGAAAATAAAAACAGAAAGAAAACAATTCTAAAAGTTGACTTTCACACATCCACAAGCTTTGTTTACATTTTTCAGCTTTATTGAAGTATGGTTGACAGTTAAAAATTATATATATTTGAGTTGCACAAGGATGATTATACACACACACACACACACACACACACACACACCTGGAGTTGAGTTGAAGCATGATATTTTACTTCCATATTATTGTTAATGCTGGAAATAAGCAGGTATATATGTTTAACTGTTCAGCGTTGTATGTGGGAAGATGTATATAAGTGCGCATGTTTAATTTTATCATTAGCTTTTGTTAGATCGAACATCAGAAGGTCTAGTTATTTTAAAAGGTATTTGTCCTTAATCAGTCTCTCAAAGCTCAGAAGGTTAACAGCTCCAAAGGACATTGTTTTGTGTTGGACATGATGAAATCCATGCTTTGTGCTTTCTGGCAATAATTGGGAATATTCTTAGATTTGAACTGGCTGATGGGGCATGAAATTCAATTACTGCACATTCAAGTATTGTTTGAGTTATGTAAGTCTGCTATTTTGTAAAACTTAACAAATGAAAGAGAAGTAGAGTGGCTTCTGGCTGAAAGATATAATTGATATTGGTATTCTGTAATTATAATTACCCTTATAATCCATTACCTTTGAGGTTCTTTCCATAAAAAAAATTAAACAAGGGAGAATAATAGTGCACAGTAGTTTGACTAGATCACTTGCATCCGTTTGCAGCATTTTCAAATTTTATAGCAATTATCTTTAATATAAATAAATCAGGAACACATTTTGTCATGTGATCAAATCTCATTTAATTATTCTATTAAAGATAGAGCATCTTCTCTGAAATATTGATGTGTCAAATAATAAATCATTTTCTCTCAAATCAGAATCTTCCTTCTCATTAGTTCCTCTGGTATCCAAATAACTTTATTCTCTCTGCAGAGATGAAAATACTCGATCAATCTTTTCTTTGAAGTTTTTAATTTCTATATATGGATTATAGTTATTTTGAAGACTTTCAATTTTCTTTTGTCTTCAAATATAAGATAAATCATTGCTTTTTATGAAATAATGGTTATTTGATTTTTATAAGCCTTTAATTTCTACATATAGTTTAAATGTTGGTACTTAAATTTAGGTTTTTCTTAGATGAGAATGTAAAGCATTACCATTATTTACTATTACTCTGTAGATTTACATTTATAAACAGCCACTTACTTTTACTTAGAAAGTTTGGTTATATCAAACACAATGAGTCCAGGTTAGCAAAATAGTCTCCCCAACAATGATTTGGTTTGTACAACCAAACAGTATTTTTTGAAAGTAAAAAACTACTTGAAGCTAAGCATAAATATTAGATAATTAAAGCAAGAGGAATAAATATTACAAATTCTATTTTTTTTACTTATCTAAGTTTATCTAGGTAAATTTACCTATGCTATGATGTCAGATTTTAGTTAAGACACACAAATTCAATATCAATCAAAGACCTAAGGCAAACAGTTTACATGTGATTTTAATAATTTTTAGGAATTATTTCATCCTCCCCAAATAGTATAATTCAAATATTACTGAAATAGTCTACTTCCCAACTTTTTTCTCATGATTCAAATAAAGTTTATAAATGGTATTTTAGTAATGTAAGAGTCTCCTTTACATTGATCTTGCCGATATGGTTTTCAAGGACGACACTCGAACAATATGTCTTGCTGAAATGAATCAGTGTACTTGATTCTATCAATGGAAATAAAGTTGCTATGCTTGGAAAATAATATTTAAAATGTGTCTGTATCCTTTACATCCCTTTTATCTCCTCCACACCCAACAGCATGGATACTTATCAGTTACAAGACTAACAACTTTCTTAAAAACAGTAAACTATTAGATCAAATTTTTAATTGCTTTTCAAGAAAAATAAAAATAAAATCAATGTAATCACCATATCAGCAAATAAGAAAATCCACATGATCATCTCAATATGAAAAACAATTGACAAAATTCAATGAACATTTATAATAACTCAGCAAATTTTTTAAAGAAATGATGGCTGACATTTCAGTTAATTATAAAACATGAATGCTTTTTTCTTAAGAAATAAAACAAGAGCAGTAGTAATATATTACTGCCACAAATTTAATGTCTAAAGGCATACAAATTACAATCCAGAAAATAAGAAATCTAAAATGGGTCTGAGGGGTTGAGTTCCTTCTGGAGGTTCTTGGGGACAATCTGTTCCTTTGTCTTTTTCAGTTTCTAAAGTCTGCCAGCATTCTGTAGCTTATGACTCCTTTCTCCATAGCACTTCTCTCTTTGACCTCCTGACTCCTGCTTATAAGGAAATTTATGATTAAATCAAACCCACTTGGGTAATGCAGGATACGTCTCCTATCTCAGGATCCCTAACTTAATCATACCTGCAAAATCCCTTGAGATCAATTATTTAGTCTACCAGAAAAAGAATATTCAGCATTACTCTGAAGTTTCTAACCTTGCAAGAAATAAAAGAAAATGCACATAGGTCTATGTGTATACATGATATGATTGTGAACCCAGAAGAGCCTGAGAATTCTGTGAAAAAGCTACTGGTGCAGGGCTCGGTGGCTCAGCCTGTAATCCCAGCACTTTGGGAGACTGAGGCAAGTGAATTGCCTGAGCCTGTGGGTTTCTTAAGTTGTTTTTTTTTTTTTTTAACCTTTATTAATTTATTCATTTATATTTTATTTTAAAGATAGGGGTACAATTCAGGATTAGGTATACAAGTGGACATTGTACAGGCAAAGTTTAGGCCTCCCTTTGATCACCACTTTGCCTAGTTTGAGATCAGGTACCCTTATTAATGTTGTGTCCCCTCCTCACCCTGGCAGTATCCCACTACTGCCAATCTCTTTCTTAGAGTATTATAGTAAATGTTCAGGGTCTGCTTATGAGTGAGAACATGTGGTACTCTTTTCTTTGTTTGTGTATTATAGACTATAAATCACTGAGTAATATAGACTCTAAATCCATCCAAGTTGCTGTGAAGTATGTATGTTTGTCTTTCTTTATAACTGTATAATATTCCATTGTGTATATGTATCCAGCCTAGTTTTGATGGGTAGCATAGCCGATTCCATGTTTTTGTTATTGTGAATAGTGCTGCAACAAACATGCATGTGCCGGTGTCTTTTTTGTAGAATGATTTGCATTCCTCCAGGTGTATTCCCAGAAGGGGGATTGCTGGGTCATATGGAAGGTCAATTTCTAGTTCTTTTAGAAATTGCCACACTGTTTTCCATAGAGGTTGAACTAGTTTGCATTTACACCAGCAGTGTAAAAGTGTTCCCTTTCCTTTGCATCCTCGCCAGCATCTGTTATTTGTTTTATTAATGATGACCATTCTTTCTGGGATTAGGTGGTATCTCAAGGTGGTTTTGATTTGCATTTCTCTCATGATGAGTGAGGCTGAGCACTTTTTCACGTGTCTGTTGGCTGCCCATATATCTTCTTTTGGGAAGAGTCTATTCATATCTCATACCCATTTTTTAATGGGCCTGCTTGGTTTTTTTTTTCCTTTGGCACGTTTGAGGTCCTTGTAGATCCTGAATGTTAGGCCTTTGTCAGATATATGGTAGGCAAATATTTTTTCCCACTCTGTGGGCTGTCTCCCCACTCTCTCGATGGCTTATTTTGCTTTACAGAAGCTTTTCAGTTTAATGAGATCCCACTTGTCTCTCTTCTCTCTTATGGCATGGACATCTGGAGTTTTGATCAGGAATTGGTTGTCTACTCCGATTTCTGTAAGGGTGTCTCCTGTGTTTTCTAAGAGTCTTATAGTTTGAGGGTTTTTTTGGGTTTTTTTGTTTTTTGAGTTGGAGTCTCACTCTGTCACCCAGACTGGAGTGCAGTGACCACTCCTGGCCACTGCAGTCTCCACCTGCTGGGCTCTGGTGATCCTTCCGCCTCAGTCTTCCAAGTAGCCGGAGCTACAGGCATGCACTACCACACTCGGCTAATTTTTTTGATTTATTGTAGAGATGAGGTCTCGCCAAGTTGTCCAGGTGGATCTTGAACCCACGGGCTCAGGCAATCCACTCATCTCAGCCTCCCAAAGCACAGGATTACAGGCTGAGCTGCTGAGCTCGGCTTGAGTTTTAATGATTAGGTCTTTGATCCATTTAGAGTTGATTTTTGTGTATGGTGATAGATAGGGGTGCTGTTTCAATCTTCTGCATGTGGTCAGTCAATTTTCCCTGCATCATTTATTGAATAAGTTCTCCTCTACCAAGTGGATGTTGGAGGCTTTGTCAAAGATGGACCAGAGAACACATTAGTTTACCATTTGAAAATCAATTCGGACTAGGGTAATTTGCAGCACACATTGATTTTCAAATGTAAAACTGATACATTTCTGGGAGAAAATTCACTTATTGACAGTGTATATGTTTATATGTCTTTTGCATGTCATTTTCCTGTATGCTCATAATGATGTTAGCATCTCTGTTCATGATTGATCTTGGTCTGCTCTTTTAATTTTCCAAATCTCTTTGTCTAGTGTATGTCTGGGTAATGTTAGTCTCATAAAATCATTTTGTATTATTTCATCCTCCTTTGAGTTTAACTTGAACTTTATTTTCGCTAGATCATTGTTGAATTCTTTACTTTTGCTATGTTAAAAATCTAGAAGTACTTTTCTGTTATTTTTACTTTAGCAGTCAATTTAAAAAAAAAAGAAATTGGAAAATAAAAAAAAAAATTATTTGTACTTACCTACCATTCTTAATACTCCTTATTGCATGTGGAGATCTAAACGTTTATCTCATATTATTTTTTTCTTCTTGAGACACTTGGTTTGTCTTAAATTTTGATAAAATTCAACTTTCATTGTCTATAAAGTCTTCATTTTTTCTTCATTTTGAAAGAGGTTTTTGTAAAATATGGAATTGTACATTTGGCAGCTTTTTCTTCTTCAGCACTTTGAAGATGGTGTCTGTAGACATGCATATTTTCTGAGACACCTACTGTCATTCTTTTCATTGTTCTTCTATATAATTTTTTTCTCCTACTACTTTTAAGATTTTTTTAATCATTATTTTCAACATGTTGATAATTATGTGTTTTATGTTTTACTCATGTATGGGTTTTCTTGCAAGGGATTCATTGAACTTCTTGTATGGTTTTATTATTTTCATCAGATTGTTAACATTTCTGTCATGAGGACTTCTGGGCAAGATGGCAATGGAACAGGTTAGACTGTGAGAATCTCTGCAGAAGCGAGTGTCATAAATACTCTCTGCATGAATGGGTGTTTGCCAGTGGGTAAGAAAAGTCTGTCCAAAGGGAGATTCGAGTTTATGCACCTGAAGCTCTCCTCTGGAGATGACTGCAACCCCCCACCACCCTGAGATTGGAGACCCAGGCTCACAGGATTGTCTACCATTCTCAGGGCTCTCCTTGAGAGGAGACAGCAGAGAACAGCAAGTCCTCAACACTATCACCCAGCCCAGACCATCACCTGCAGCAGCAGATCTGGTATGAGAAGACTCAGAGAGTTCAACATAGTATTGGAAGTCCTAGCTAGAGTAATCAGACAAGCGAAGGAAATCAGGGGTTTTCAAATAGGAAAAGAAGAAGTTAAGGTATCCCTCTTTGCAAACATCATGATTCTATAGCTCGAAAACCCAAGAGAAACTGTCAAAAAACCTCCTTGCACTGATAAAGGACTTTGGCAAAGTCTCAGGGTACAAAACACATGTGTATTTCTATATACCAACAATAAACAAACAGAAATCGAAATAAAAAGCACAATCACTTTCACAATAGCCACAAAAAAAAAAATGAAATACTTTGGCAACTTTCTAACCAGAGAAGTGAAAGACCTTTACAATGAAAACTACAAAACACAGCTCAAAGAAATCAAAGATGACACAAACAAATGGGAAAATATTCCATGATCATGGATTGGAAGAATCAACATTGTTAAGATGTCCACTACCCAAGGCAATCTAACAGATTTAACTCAATACCCATTAAATTACTAGCAGCATTCATCTCAGACCTGGAAATGACAACACAGGAATTCATATGGAAACATAAATGACCACAAATAACCAAAACAATCCTCAGCAAAAAACAAACAAAAAAACAAAGCAGAAGGTATCACATTTCCAGACTTTAAACTTTATTATAAAGCTACAATAATCAAAACAGCCTGTTACTGGTAGAAGAACAGGCAGATAGACCAATGGAACAGAATAGAGATTCCAGAAGCAAAACCTTAATTTCTCAACCAACTCATCTTTGACAAAGCTTTCTCAACAACCACTGGGGAGAGGAGAACTCATTCAGTAAATGGTGCTGAGAAAACTGGCTGACCACATGCAGATTAAAACAAGACCCCTACCTATCACCATACACAGAAGTCAACTATAAATTGATCAAAGACCTAAATGTAAAATCTCAAACTATAATAATCATAGAAAACGCAGGAGACACCCTTATGGAAATTGGAACTGGCAACCAATTTCTGATAAAAACCCCAGGTGCCCATGCCATAAGAGATAAAATAGGCAAGTGGGAGCTCATCAAATTGACAAGCTTCTGCAAAGCCAAAGAAACCATTGAGAAAGCAGGGAGGCAGTTCACAGACTGAGAAAAGATATTAGCCAACTGTATCTGTGACAAAGACCTAACATCTAGAATCTAGAAGAAACTCAAACATGCTGAAAAGAAAATACAGTCCCAATACAAAGTGGGCAAAAGAGCCAGGCTCAGTGGCTCAGCCTGTAATCCCGTGCCTTAGGGAGGCTGAGGTGAGTGGATTGCCTAAGCCTGCGGGTTTGAGACCCACCTGGGCAGCAAGACCTCATCTCTACGATAAATCAAAAAATCAACCGGGTGTGGTAGCACATGCCTGTAATTCTGGCTACTTGGAAGGCTGAGGCGGAAGGATCGCCGGAGCCCAGCAAGTTGCAGCTGCGGTGGCTGGGAGTGGCCACTGCACTCCAGTCTGGGCGACAGAGTGAGACTCCAACTCAAAAAAAAAAAAACACAAAAAACAAAAAACAAAGTGGGCAAAAGATATGAATAGGCACTTCTCAAAAGAAGACATACGAACAGCCAACAGATACATGAAAAAATGCTCAGCCTCACTAGCCATCAAAGGAATGCAAATTAAAACCACACTGAGATGCCACCTAACTCAAGTCAGGATGGCCATCATCAATAACTCAAAAACAACAACAAAAATAAATGCTGGAGAGGATACGGCAAAAAGGGAACACTTCTACACTGTCAATAGGAGTGTAAACTAGTACCACCTCTGTGGAAAAAGCTTGGCCATTCCTAAAAGGTTAAAAATCAACCTTCCATATGAACCCGCAATCCCCCTACTGGGAATATGCCCAGAGGAACTCAAATCACTCTGTGAAAAAGATACCTGCACATGCATTTTTATTGCAGTATTATTCACAATAGCAAAAACATGGAACCAACCGCACCATCTAAAGAGGACTGGATAAAAAAATTTGGTACGTATATACGAAGGAATATTACACAATCACAAAGAAAGACAAAATTATGAACTTCACAGCAACTTGGGTGGACCTAGAGTTTATAATACTGAGTGATCTATCACAGAAACAAAGAACTGAGTACATGTTCTCACTTATAAGCAGTGCTTAAACTATTATGGTAATATTATAAGAAAAGGATTAGCAGTAGTGGGAAACTGCCTTCGGGGGGGCACACCTCATCAACAAGGGTACCTGTATAGTGAACATTTGTATACTTAATCTTGAATTGTACCCCACATCTTTAAAATAAATAAATAAAATTCAGTCATTATCTCTTCAAATATTTGAGCTGTCACACTAATCCAATCACACTTTTGTTAGAAAACTTAAAATTGTCCCACAGTTCATTGAGACTCATCATTTTTTAGTCTTTTTTTCTTTCTTTCTGTGCTTCATTCATTTCTTCAAATTCATTAATCCTTTTCCCTTTAGCTTCTATTTCACTGTTATTCTATTCAATACAATTTTTATTTTAGGTATCACATTGTTGATTGCAGAAGTTTCATTTAATTTATATTTTTTCATTTTTCTTATCATCACACTTATTCTTTCTTTAAAATGCTTGAACATCCTTAAAATAGTTATCTTACATACATATGTGTATAATTTTCATTTCTGGATCTACTTCTTTTGATCTATATTTCCCCCAGTGTTGTGTCTCATTCTTTTGCTTCCTGGAATGTCTAGTAATATTTGGATCCAATTGTTGTGAATGTTGAATTTGTGGATGCTTTACCAAGTGTTGGACTTCAATTTGTCAGATATTTGATCTACTAGTAGATTGGTTTCGTGCCCTTTAAATCTGTTTTTAAACTTTTGCCAGGGCAAGTCTAGAATAGCCTTCATTCTAAGTATATCAGTCCTATAACCAAGGGTTGAGTGCACAAAGTACTCTCCATTTCGGTTGACTGGGGCTGCAATACCTTACCCTGTGTGAGTTCTTTACCTTACCTGGTGAGTTTCATGTGATGTATACATGGAATACTTCCTAGGAACTTATGCAGATTTCTTGAAATTTTCTCTGAGCATCTCATTCTTTTTTGGAGCTCCCCATAAAGATTTCTAAGTTACCTCAGTTTCCCCAAACTTTGATTTTCTTACTTTTTTTTAATTAAGTGACACTTCTGGGCAAGCTTTTTCATTTACCTGTAATTCAGATTACCTATAATCAAGAAGCCTTTTCATTTACCTGTAATTCAGTACCCTTTTCATTTACCTGTAATTCAGATTACCTATAAGCAAGAAGCCAAGCAAATCATAGGGCTCACATTGCTACTTTTTTTTTCCTCAACAGTAACAGTCTTTACTTTTGTTATTATTAATTGTACGCTGTAGTTTCACATATTGTATCCTGACTTTTCTTAATTTATAGGAAGAGGAAAACTAAAATCCTTGATACTCTTTTATGGTCAAAAGGAGAAGTATCCAGGGTAGATTTATATTTTTAAAGAAGTATGAGAGTTATATTATGATTCTATGTGGGAAATCTGGTACTTCTACTTTCAGAAAATGTAGTCGGATCAATTCTTCAAAGAGAGGTAAATGATAGTTTGGTTATATAGGTCTTTTTATTTTAATTTTTAAAAATCTGTATGTCTCCAAAGATACATCAAATGCTAAATCCAATATCATAATAACAAAGTGACAATCATTTATCTTCTCAAGTTTTCTTCATATCAGTCCCCGTTTTTTTCTGTATTCATTCTATACAGCAGAGAATCACAACAATTTTCCCATAATATAATTTCCCACACTAATAACATTGATGTAATATTGAATATTTACACTTCCTCACTTCCTGTAGACTAGTCTTCGGAGGCCATTCATTCTCAATCCTGACCTGTTGTTCTCTGTCGTGTCATTGGTTGAATTCCTTAGAACATGCAAAACTATCTGACATTATAAAATAAATTTAGTTCTTGATTTATTAATTGTCCAGACATCATCCTGTGACCTTTCTGTAAGAGTTTTATGTTCTCAACTTATTAACTTCTGCATCTCCAGTTTCCAGAGAAGTGATGACATATACTAAGCATCTAATAATGATCTGGAGAAAAAAAAATCAGTTATCTGTTTTTTGTTTTGGTTTTTGTAAAAATATTTACAAGAAATCAGTTATCTGTTTTTTGTTTTATAAAAAATGTTTACATCTCTATACACCTTCTGTAGGACTCAACAGGATTAGTTATGAAAATAGTATCTCTAACCACAAAGTTCCACATCTACTGGAAATTCTTGATACATGTAGATGAGGCCACAAAGAAAATGTGAGCCAAGTTCACAACTAATTGAATTGATCCTGTTTAACACACCTCTTCATTACACAGCAAAATCCTTAAAAATCAAACTGAATGAAGCACATTTGTTGTTAGAAATGGAGTCTGTCAAATGAAATTGCTATATCACTTTAATTAGGAAAAATTATTTAGAAAAGAATGCCATTCTAAATATATCAGGATATTAAGTAAAGAATACAAATGATAGTCAATAGCTGGCAAGGTGATCTCAAAAACAAAGATTTTAATATCACAGCAAATCTTCTGAATATCTAGTTTTATTAGTTCTAATGGATAAGCTTTAGAGATCGTGTATTTAAAGTAATTTCAAAATTTATTGCAATACAAACGAAGCTTTGAAAATATTACACATAATATGTAAATATAACATAATCCTCAAACATTTTCCATAACCCTATTTCTGAAATCTACTTTCTTGAAGAGCAGAAGATACAGTTATTTTCAAAGTAGAAAGTATTCAGAACTATATAATTTAGATTAAAAGATGATATGACTAATTTTTTCTTGTTATTCTTTATTTTGAGGACATAAATCATAAATCTGAGAACAGTTTTATCTTCTTCTCAAACAATGAAATTCTACACAGAGAATGAGCCATAGAGGGCACTGTTGTTCTTACAATCTGATGTAGAAAGCCTACAGATGATGAAATTCAAGGAATTAACTTGATAAAATCAGTTATTCTGTTTATTTAACAGACTTTTTTAAAAAGTGTTTTTGACTATTTTATATTCAAAATGCTGGCTTTTTCTTTTATGATATATTATAGAAAAATCAGATTATTACTCATATATTGTTTTTTTTTTTTTAAACAGGGTAGTAAAGTCATTAAAAATCATTAATTTTTGGTCAAGATAAAACTTGAAATCTACTTTGGCAGCAATTTTTGAGAGTAAAATACGGTGTTATTTAGCACGGTCATCATGTTGTCCAATAGATTGAGTTTATCCTACCTTTCTTTTTTTTTTTTT
>NW_007253190.1:208372-210075 GCF_000164805.1 Carlito syrichta
CTGCTGGGCTCCGGCGATCCTTCTGCCTCAACCTTCCAAGTAGCCGGAATTACAGGCGCGCGCTACCACGCCCGGCTGATTTTTTGATTTATTATAAGTAGAGATGAGGTCTCGCCTGCCCAGGCAGGTGTCGAACCCGCGGGCTCAGGCAGTCCACTCACCTCAACCTCCCAAAGGCGCGGGATTACAGGCTCAGTCACCGAGCCCGGCTTATCCTACCTTTCTAACTGAAATTTTAGGCCCTTTAACCAACATCTTCAAACGCTCCCTCTTTCCCTGCAGACCCTGGTAAACACCATTCTGTTCTCTACTTCTATCAGTTTTGCCTTTTTAAAGTGAAAAAAATGATAAGTAAGTGAGGTAATGCATATGCTCCTTAGCTCAATTTAGCCATTTCACCATACATTATATTTCAAAACATCATGTTATACACAATAAATTTATACTTTTTTTTTTCTTTTGAATCTACGTCTCACTCTGTTGCCCAAGGTGGAGTGCAGTGGAAAAGTCACGACTCACTACCACCTCAGACTTTCGGGTTCAAGCAATTCCAAGTAGCTGGGACTACAGGAGCCTATCACCATGCCTGGCTATGTTTTTTAATTGTTTAAATTTATTTGCAGAGAAGAGAGCTCCCTATGTTGCCTAGGCTGGTCTTGAACTCCTAGGCTCAAGCAATCCTCCCACCTCCGTCTCCCAAAATACTGGGATTACAGACATGAGCCACCTCCCCCAGACAATTTTTATACAATTCTTATTTGTCAATTTAAAATAATAGAAACTATTAAAAAAGTTAAATTTTAATAAAACCCGAAGGGAAGATTTATAACAAGTTTGGTGTTATATGTTTTTCAAATCATGCATTGGCTTGAAAGGGTCAAATTTAAGAAGATAAAATAAAATTTAGATGTAATTGATCCAGGGTTCCCACAACAAGTTAAATCTTTTAAAAATTAACATCCAGAAAGACTTGATTTATTCGTAACACTCATTTTTTCATGCAGGTATGTGAAATCTAGCTTCCCCCTTTCAATAAAATGAGTGTTTTTAATTCTATTCCTTCTCCTTAAGTCAAAATCCTATCAAACCATTAATATTCAACACAAATTTCCATTAGCTCCCAATCTTTTGGCACTTATGACCTACAAATTATCACTTGCTTCACTGAAATCAAATCATCTTTTGAAATTTATCTCACAGAGTTTGTTTTATCATCTACCAGTTATTTGTGAGATGTATCACCCTCTCACTAGACGCCTGAGAGCCATGCTCATGCAGACTCAGTCTTGAAACGCCAGAACTGAGATCAGAAATTTTTCCTGTATCTTAGTTGTATGAAAAATTCCTTCCCAACCAAGGCCCACTTGGTAAAGTGGAACAGGAACAGAATTTGTACATCTTCGGTTTTCAGCTCCCCTTACTCTTCCTCTATGGATCATATCTAGTGACCTTTCTTCCCTCTCCCAACAGGTAAGTGGCCTCCTACTCTGGTAATTTACCTAGGAGGATCCTCTTTAGGTAAGACAAATAGATTACTTTTTATTTAAATACTTTGAGAATGGAAAGGACACAATCAAAAATACGACACACACACGACATCTTGCTGTGCTGGAAAAGCGAGATGTATGGGCATCCCATCTTAATGCAAAACTATGCATTTTAAATACAGCCTTATTATCCAGTATTTTGTTTGTTTTGGGTTT
>NW_007253190.1:210095-218038 GCF_000164805.1 Carlito syrichta
TTTTTTTTTTTTTTTTTTTGAGTTGGAGTCTCACTCTGTCACCCAGACTGAAGTGTAGTGGCTGCTCCCGGCCACTGCAGCCTCGACCTGCTGGGCTCCAGCGATCCTTCCGCCTCAGCCTTCCAAGTAGCTGGAATTACAGGCATGCGCCACCACGCCCGACTGATTTTTTGATTTATTGTAGAGATGAGGTCTTGCTGCCCAAGCGGGTCTCAAACCCGCGGGCTCAGGCAATCTACTCACCTCAGCCTCCCAAAGGCGCGGGATTACAGGCTGAGCCACCAAGCCCGGTTTATTATCCAGTACTAATGGTATTTCTGAATCCTTGGGGAAAGGCGTAGGCACCAGGCAGAAATGAACTGTAACTGACTTCTGATACACATTGTCTTTATAATATTTAAAATTAATATTTGAGTTATCCCGTCTCCAAATTGCGGAGAATAGTGTCTTCCTAAGGATGATCTCTGAGAGCTTTGTGAAGACTAGATTCAGTCACGTATTTGAAAGCAACTGGAGCATAGTAGGTGTATTAAAATGTTTAGCGCCCTTTTCTGTTATTCCTTTACATGCCACAATTTCTACCCCCAGTTAAACAGATTTTTTTCACACTTTATCCATTCTTATAGTTTTCAGATAAAAAACTAGTACCTCTCAGCACTCAGAATGTATATAATTATCATAGTTACTTCTATCCTACAGATTTATTTGGATTCCCAAAGTGAGTGATTGTTTTTCTCCTGTCTCTTCTGGTTTGAATAGTTGAAACTGGGCTTAACTGTTCTTCCTCTCTCTTTGTACTCTAAGGAATATTTGCAGTTAAAAATATCTAGAGACATAATACCTTTCCACTGCACAAAATCTATAAATATTTCCGTTAGAGATGTTTCTGGTGGTAAGAAATGAGAAACAACCCTACAGTCCATCAGGGTAAATTGATACAATCATTAATTTTTTGCATAGTTTTCAAAAATAAATTATTTTTTAGAAAATATATCACGCTCTTCACTATGATTAATATTTGAGATATGAAAGACAAAATAAATTTTAAGTTAAATATTTTCATAATATGTATTTTTAAAACAAAAAGGAAATATGAGAGAAAATGAGTGAATTTTAATAAATATAGAAAAACTTGTTTATTTAGACCCAAGCAGCAAATTCCAAGGAAATGGAATTATAGAGAAATTACTATCTCTATATATTTTCATACTGGTTAAAATGCAAAAATAACTATAACCTACTTTCATCATTGTAATAATTAAATTAAGGAAAAGTCTACATGTGAAAATTATACTATTTTATTTGTAAAGTTTAGTTTCGATACAAAATCTTATAAGCACAGTATTATCTTAATTTTACATTTTCAAGTATTTGTGAGAGGACAGTAATAAACTATACAGAAATAAACTATACCATGGACTTAGGTTAAGAGCATGCTATTGAGAGACCCAAGAAACCAAGAAACTTAAAAAGTCATACTTGCTGTAAAAGTAGTGTTTAGTTCACTATATTTCATATATCCCTACCTCATGTTTACTATATATTTTGTGTATTCCTACCTCATGTTCATTGTACTTTATGAAATCTTAGTACTTTAAATCCTACCTCGGACCCCATAGAATTAGGCATATGTCGTGTGCCAGGTAGTGACTGATTGTGTAGTTATATAATGTCTTAAGTAGTGTTTGTATTTAGAACTCTTGGGTTAAGCATTGTCAGTCCCAATTGCCATGCTGACTTCTGCTTTTACAGCAGGATGTAAATGTTAAAGCGATAAGCCCCTTTCAGACATTCCTTTGCTATCACAGTAGACTCTGAGGCGCTAGCTGCTCTCTAGGTGGGCTTTATGTTGATTTAAATCACGAGCTTCCATGCCAAAGTTAATTTACACGCAGTGGCTATGTAAACCTGAGGAAATCAAAGACTTTGAGAAAAACCGCCTAGCTATAAGACATTTGTGATACTTTATAAATTCCTAGAACTAGTACTATATGAATTTCTACCCCACATTCACTGTATGTGTTTGCAGCATTCATATTTAAAACTTTGTTAAGTTTGGCTTTTGTTGTCCCATAATGACCATGTTATGTTATGTAAATGTTAAGCAAACAAGTCCTCCTAAGCATTCCTCAGTGTGAATCAGCAGACTTAATGGCGCTAGTGTAACCTCCTGCCTGCTTGCTTAGGTTACTTTATATGCAGTGACTATATGAACCTAACTTATCTGACATTCCACTCTGCCCTTTAAGTGGGTTTCTGTCAATCACCGGCAGTCAGGTTACAACCCACGAAAGGCACCTACCAATACCAAGTGTTCCTGTACCCATTAGGAGAAATTACCCAATCATGTAAAATCAAGTTTAAAGTTCTTTCCCCTCCCTCTGTAATTGTGCATAAAAACTCCTTGCCATACTGAATCGAGGCTCTCATCCCTGAAGCCCACCGGCTTCATACATGAGCCCAGACTCGAGCCTGAATAAAGACCCTCATGTGTTTGCATCGGAGCTGGCTCTTTGTGGCCTCTCTCTCTCGGATTTTAATTCTGGGTTTAACATTTGTACTTAAGTTTATGCATATTTAATTGCACAATAAGTGAACAAAATATGGCCCCTTACCTTATCCTTTGTCTTATTCTATTGTCTCCATTGAAAGTTAAATTTATGTATTCTAAAGATTATTATATGCTTAACTTACGTTTAACAATTTATTTTGCATTATTTGAAATACCACAATTATTTATTACTACATATTTTGTTGTTCAATATTTTATTTAATTAAATCTACTTAATGCTATTATTCTAATGACAATTATAAATTCATTTTTTTGCATAAGACAGAAATTGCATGTCTCATTCATAATAAGGAATATTTCTGCTCTTTGATTTTCCTGTTTTTTTTTTCTTTCTTGTTTATTAAACCTATTTTATAGATTAATTAGGTTTTCCTTAGGTATAATTATACTTTTCTGAGGTGGATAGTTATATAAATATAATATTCTCAGCATCTCTAAGTACTATAGTATCTACAAAATTCAAGTGCAGACCAAATATTATAAAATAAAAACTTAAGCTTAAAGCTAAATTAAACATAAAATTATTGTGTAGTCATAGAACATAAGCCTGAATAAATTAAAAAGAAAATTATGTTCCAGTGGACTTAACTTTCCTGGTACCTTCTTTTTAATGAATTCTTACAAATCATAATTTCAATCTTAAGAATGCACTATTTTCAATTTAAGGAACAATGATTAGACCTCACCGTCTTTAATGATCTACTCAGTCCTAGGATTTGTTAACCAGAATTTATTACAGCTATAACAAAGAGAGTGGAGATGAATTTGGATTGGGTTGTCTGTTTTGTTTTGTGTTTTGTGTTTGTTTTGCAAGACATGGAATTAAGTGTGTTTACATTCCAAAACCCTTAGTACTAATAAGTTCCCAAGTCTGGTATGAAAAGGTAAAAAAAACTTCATTTTCCTAATGCTAATATTCTTTCATTAGGAGTATACTGCCAATTAAAATTCCCATCTCATGTACCTTCACTTCCAACCTGAGTGATTAATTCTTTCTTACATGAACTGAGTTCAACAATCACGTCTTGTGATTTTTAGTCTTCATGATTATCTCCCTTGCTAGATTGATAGAATTGTTTTTAAAAAAATTTTTTTTAAATCTCTCAGTGGCAAATAGATTAGTTTGGACCTTTTCCAACCTCAAGGGAGCAGTGATTTATTCTGGTTAGCAGAGACGCATAATCCAGGTATGGCTTTGCCTCTTCTGAGGGGTTGGGGGATGGAGAGGTCCTCAATCAGCACAACGTTCCACACAGCATTGCCCCCAAGCAAAATAACTCAATTTATATAACAAAGAAGGTGCCATAGAAACAGGAGACTGACTGTGGGATCCTTGTTCTTATCACACACTTGCATCTCTCAACAATTGAAGGCACAGCTGGGAGATTATTCTCTGTGAGGGTCGGGCACCACCCTTCAGAAAAGAGTATCTAGCAAAAATCAGCAGCCCTCTTATGGCACTATGTCACCAACGTATAAAATGAATGGTTTCAGGAAGTGCAGGTAGAAAAAAATAGCAGTTTAGTTACCATCATTCCCAGAGAACCATTGGAGAATTTATACTTCCCATTTTCCAGCTTGATCTTTGCAGGTTCAGAGTTCCCAGTTTTCACAGAGAAAATGCCTCCACCAAGCCACATAGCAAGATATATTCACTAAACTGCAACTGCTCCCTGATAATTCAGACTTCTTGTACCATAACATCTACAAGCAAAGAAAGGATTCACCATGATGGAAGTCGCCCCTGATCATGAGAAGGAGGTAGGCTTAGCACCTAGGTGATCCAATGGGTCTGCCTTCTCTCTTGCTCAACTTTGATAGTAAATAGACAAGTGCAACAGCCATAGTCTGACAAGAGTTTTGTGACCAGGGTTTCTGAGCCCTCGAGTATGAGGATCTGGGCTACTACATCAGGTAAACAGAAATGCCTGATGTGAAAGGAATGTGTAATGGAAACAGTTGATGAATGACAGCCTTGCAACCTGCCGCAGTTCTTGGAATTGCAGGAAATTCCCCTGTCACTCTTAGAAGATTCTCAGGAAATGAGACAAACCAGAGTTCTAGAGAAGATATTTCTAGATAGTGTAAGCTTACTGTACAAAATGATTGGATCTCAGTAGTATAAAGGATCAACCGGAGAGTACCCCCACAGCATGCTACCTCCATCTGAGACACTAATTCCTCCAGTTGCCAGGAGTATATGAAGCTCATGGTTTACAGCTTAGTCATTCTGGCCAGTGAAAACTGACTTGCTCAAAGTATCACATTTCCTGAGATTAGGGGAGCAAGAAGCCCATACATAAGGGCTGATAGGTGCAGGAGTACAAAGTACTAGCCCCATTGTCTCAACTGAAACAACTCTGAGTCCTCCTTCACATTTGCTGAGGCTTTTACTGTGACTACATTTGTAGTTAATTGTCTCCCTTTGCCCAATTCTCCTTCCTTTACTCCCTCACAAAAGTCCCCAATAAAAGTGCTCCCCAATGAACTTCCCACACTTAAATTTCTGTTTTATAATCTGTGTCCCAGGAAACTCAAACTCAGATAATATATTTCCCTGATTTAGTTAAATTTATGCAATAACCATTGAACAGATACTACATACTCTACCATGTAGGATATATATAAAAGAATAAGATGTAGTTTTCTTCTCAAGATATTTATAAACATACTAGGAAGATAAACAATAATAGCTCCTGCATTATTTTAATCATGTCATGTGTTTAAAAAGTGAGTGGCACAGATTATACTAACATTACAATTTTGAATAAAGCATTCTATAGTCAGATGGCTAGTATTTGAATTACTTTTTAAATCACTAAATAGAGGTATGACCGCCAAAGAGTTATTGGCCTCTTTGTAACTCAGTTTGTTCAACTGTAAATTGGGGTTGAATATATACCCTACCTCTAAAGATTGTTGTGAGGATTAAGTACATTAAAATATGTGAAGTTGTTTTGGTTACTACAGTTTTGCAGTATAATTTGAAGTCATGTAATGTAATGTCTCTGGCTTTATTTTTATTTTTTTGCTTAGGATTGTTTTAGCTATTCTGGCTCTTTTGTGTTTCCATATTAAATTTAGTATTGTTTTTTCTAATTCTGTGAAAAATAACATTGGTAATTTTATAGGAACTGTGTTGAATCTGTAGATTACTTTGGATAAGATGGTCATTTTAACAATCCTGAATCTTCTAGTTCATGAGCCTGGGATGTTTCTTCATTTGTTTGAATCCTCTACAATTTCTTTCATCAGAGTTTAGTAGTTCTCTTTGTAGAGCTCTTTCACCTTCTTGGTTAAATGAACCCCTAGGTATTATAGCTTTTTTGCCTGCTATCGTAGATGGAATTGAGTTCTTGATTTGATTCTCATCTTGTTTGCTTTTGATGTATAGCAGTGCTACTGATTTGTATGTGTTGATTTTCGTATCCTGAAACTTTACCAAATTCATTTATTAAGTCCAAGAGTCTGTTGCAGTTTTCTCTAAGATATAAGGTATAAGATCATATCGTTGGCATCCAGAGATAGTTTTATTTCTTCTTTTTCGGTTTGGATACATTTTATTTCTTTTCCTTGTCTGATTGCTGTGGTTAGAACTTCTAATACTATGTTGAACCAGAGTGTTGAAAGTGGGCATTTTTGTCTTGTTCCAGTTACAGGGAGTAATGTGTTCAATTTTTCTCCTTTTAGGGTGATATTGCTGTGGGTTTTTCATGTATGTCTTTTATTATTTTGAGAAATATTCCTTATACACTTATTTGGTTGTGAGTTTTTATCATAGAGGGATTCTGAATTTTGTCAAATGCTTTTTCTGCATCTAATGAAATGATTATAAGTGTTTTGTTTTACATTCTATTTATTTAGTGGATTAAGTTTATTGACTTGTGTATGTTGACTACTGGTACAGGAATAGTAGAACAGAATAAAGAATCCAGAAACAAATTAAAATTCCTACAACCAACTGATCTTCAGCAAGCAGGCAAAAACATACAATGGAGAAAGGACACCCTATTCAAAAAATGTTGCTGAGAAAATTGAATAGCTACATGCAGAAAAAATGAAACTTGATCCCTATCTCTCACCATATACAGAAATTAACTCAAGATGGATTAGAGACTTAAATGTCAGACCTGAAACCATAATAATCCTAGAAAAAAACCTTGAAAACACTCTTCTGGACATTGGCATAGGCAAAGAATTTGGGGCTAAAACCCCAAAAGCAAATGCAACAAAAATAAACAAGTGGGACTGAATTAAACTGAAAGCTTTTGCACAGCAAAAGAAATAAACAAAGGAAATAGGGAACCTACAGAATGGGAGAAGATATTTGCACTCTATATATCTGACGAAGGACTAATATCCAGAATCTACAAAGAGCTGAAGCAAATCAACAAAAAGTGCACAAACAACATGAGCAGACATCTCTCATCGAAGATTTACAAATGGCCAACAAACATATGAAAAAATGGTCAACATCACTAACTGTCAGGGAAATGAGAATCAAAACCACAATGAGATACTACCTTACACAAATCGGAATGACCACAAGGAAACAATTTTAAAAAATAGATGCCGACACAGATGCAGAGAAAAGGGAATGTTTATACTCAGTTGGTGGGTGCTTAAATTAGGAAAGCAGTCTGAAGATTTCTTAAAGAACTAAAAGTAGATCTGCCATTTGTTATAGCAATCGCCTGCTAGGTATCTACCCAGAGGATCAGAGGTCATTGTATTAAAAAAAAAAATACACCAGGGGCAACCCCTTCAGGTCCCCTCCCACTGTGGGAGCTTCTCTGTCCTCTCAATAAATCCTGCTTTCTAAAAAAAATAAAAAACCAAACACCTGTACCACATGTTTATGACAGCACAAGTTACAACTGCAAAGTTGTGGAATCAACCTAAAAGTCCATCAACCAATCAGTGGATAATGAAAATGTGGTATATATACACTATGGAATATATTCAGTCATTGAAACGAGTAAAATAATGTCTTTTGCAGCAACTTGGATGGTATTGGAGAGCATCATCCAAGTCAAAGAACTCAGGAACAGAACACCAAACATCACATGTTCTCAATTTAAATGAATACTAAATCAAGGATCCAAAAAGACAATGAGAAGGGTATAATGGACACTGGAGACTCAGAAGGGAGGGGGAAGGAGTGCAGGGATAGAAAATTACTGGTTGAATACAATGTGCACAGATGGGGGTGGAGGTTTTGCATAAAGACCAGACCAATGAGGTGAGTGAATTGCCTGAACCCATGGGTTCGAAACCCGCTGGGGCAACTTGGCGAGACCTCATCTCCACAATAAATCAAAAATCAGCCGGGCGTGGTAGCGCGCGCCTGTAGTTCCAGCTACTTGGAAGG
>NW_007253190.1:218213-238461 GCF_000164805.1 Carlito syrichta
GCGGCCACTACACTCCAGTCTGGGAGACAGAGTGAGACTCCAACTCAAAAAAAAAAAAAACAAAAACAGACCAAAACTATTGTTCTCCCTAAAGCTATTAAAATAAAAAATAAAAATAAAACATTTTCAAAAATAAGTAAAATATTTGAAGCAGTTAAAGTGGTATCTGGTATATAGTACGTGCTCTAGATGTATTAATTATTACTGTCATCAGTGTGACCTAAAATAAACAGTAAAAGCTACCTGGATGACCGGGCATGGTGGCTAAAGCCTGTAATCCCCGTACTTTGGGAGGCCAAAGAGAGAAAATTGCCTGAGCCTAGGAGCTCGAGACCAGCCTGGGCAACTTGGTGAAACCTTTCCTCTAATAAGTCAGAAAATTAGCAGAGCATGCTAGTGCGCGTCTGTAGTTTCAGCTACTTGGAAGATTGAGGCAGAAGGATCCCTGTGGAGCCCAGCAAGTGCACACTGGGGTGGCCATGAGCATGCCACTGCACTCCAGCCTGGGAAATAAAGTGAGATTTTGATTCAAAGAAGAAAAAGAAAACTACCTAGACAAGGAGGGTTTGTATTAGTATTTGAATGAAAGCCAGTAATTATAACTTACAGTTCAAGAGGTTTCTCAAGAACCTTCATACACACTGACTCATTTGATTTTAATAATGTCGGAAAGGCAAATAGCAATTTCATTTTGCAAATTGTAAAACTAAAATTAAAAGAACTCAAGACTTCTAGTCAAAAGTTATCCTTAGTAATGAAGTAGGAGGGGAAAAAAAAAACAGTAAAGAACACCAGGGTATACCATTTGGAAAGACAAAACTGTGTGAGGTAGATGGGTGAAACAGAAATCACTTAGTGAAAGATTAGTTTCGCTACAAAATTTATGATAAGGCTGCATGTAACCTTGACTTGGATGCTAAAACAAAACAAAAATTCATGGAGAGAATGTCTTTGAGCAGGAGGAAAGAGTAATACATTTGATGTTTTATTTCATATTTATTATAATATTGTTGGAGTTTTTGATAACAAAATGAAACTATTTGATGAGAATTCCAACTTGGAATAAAAGAGTACATTTGAATTAGTTTAGATTTTTCTTTTGCATTACTGTAAGATGTAAACAAGTTACTTGGACTTGCTAGGCATATTTTTTCTTCCTCTGTCAAAACAAAAAGCAATAATGATACCTATAAATCATTTAGAACTCTTCAATGATTGGTGGGTGCTTTATAACCATTCTTTGCAGATCTATCCATCCTTGGCTGGGTTTAAATGATGACATATGGCAAAATTATTTTCATGGGTTTGTAGAGATTCTGATTCTTTGTTTTTCAAAAATTCTAATGTATATCTTTTGGCATTAGATGAAATGACCTTCTGTTTGCAAATTTAAACAACTTTGTATGATAAGATTGAATGGATTCACAACTTTGTTCTTTCCTCACTAGATAAAAAAGTGAAATTCATGGTTTATATTTTTACTTCACATACATGATTTGAAATATGAAAAGGTAAAACAATTGCCTACCTAATAAAATTCTCTGATAATAAACATGCTTGAAAGTTGCATTACTTAATCAAATGTGATTTAACACTGTAACACTTACCCTGAGACTTATAGTGAGCTTGAGAGAGGTCATTGGCCCAAAACATATATATAGCATGAGTTTCTGAAAGAGACATATGTCAACACAAAAACAACCAATGAATAGTAGCAAAGTAATTACTGTTTTGTTTTCTGGTAACTGAAAAGAAAAACTATAGTACAGAAATAGTACAGACTCTCTCCAAAGAGAAAATCCCCACATTTTTCTACCATGAATTCATAGGAAAAAAGGAAGGGAACCCTCTTCTAGTAACATTTGAAGGTAAGTATCTCCGCCTACTAGAAAAACAGCCCCAGGGATATTACTGATGACCTGTCCACAGTGACTCTTCTTCCTTGGGGAAGGCAACCCTAGTCTCTGCATTGAAGGATTCTTTAAGAGGCAATTAAACATTGAATACCAAATGCTATCACTTATAGTGGTAGCTAAACACTGGGTACATGGGGGCTTAAAGATGGAAACAGCAAATACTGAAAAGTCGTAAAGAGGAGAAGAAGGGAGGGAGGCAAGGGTTGAAAAATACCCACTGGGTACAGTGCCCATCCTTTCATATGACAGGCTTAATAGAAACCCAAATCTCATCATTAAGCAATATATCCAGATAAGAAACTTATACTTGTACCCCTTGAATCTAAAAATAAAAATGAAAAATAAAAATAAGCAACTGGGAAAGATAAACTGATTTAGTGTGAGCCTGGTTAAATTAGAAAATTTCATTGACCTTTCAGAGATTAATACTTTTCTTAAAGATTATTCTGAAGAGCAAAGGAAATAGTTTTTGCACTTGTTTATTAACTATGTTCTAGGTGCTATGGATATTATAGTTTTTAAAAATCCTATAGTACATTGGCTATTGAGTTACTAACAGATAATATTTACTTGATAAGTAATAGTAATAACATATTATAATTGCAAATTTATTTTTCTATAATGCCTGTCTTAAAAACAAATGCATTTTCTAGTGAATATAATATACAAAACGATCATCTGAACTACTTAAGCTCAGACTACATATATAGTAGAAAGGTAAATTAGAAAATAAATCATAAATATATAAAAGAACATATAAATATTATTTTAAACATGCTTGGTTCTTCAATCTTTTAAGAGAACCTTAAGAGAAAAAACTTATTTTTAGTCAATTCGCTTAAGTTTTAAACTGACTACTCAGAGCTGAGGGAAGAAAATTCTTTCTCAAACTGTATGCTAAATTTACCAAAAGGTATCCAATGCTTAATCACTTCCAGATAATATCAGAAGCATGTGACATGTTCATTGCTTAGTTTTTGACTTTCAAAAGGTTTTCATATATCTATTTTTAATTTTGAAAGGTTTCAAAGGTAGTAAAAGTGCAGAAAACAATAAAGCAATCATGTACTTCCTACAAAAAATTTAAAGTAGTTTTGGCATGTTTGCTGCAAACACATACACACATACATTTAAGTTATGTCTACCTATATAATATACCAAAAAGTATATAGCTGAGTCTTGAGCATGAATTTTTTAAAACAATCCATCTTTTCCTCATTTTATTATTTTTTATAGTGCCATCTCTATCACATGCCAATTTACATAGATAAATATATATGTTATATAGTGCATAATTTATGTTATAAATTACACATTTGAATTTATATACATGGGTAATTTTAGTTTTTATTTTTGCTGATGTGAAGACTGCTTTCATGCCAGTTGTTATTTTTCTTGTTTTTATGTTATCATAAAGATGTGGGGTACACGTCGGGATTAGATATATAAGTAATGTATGAGCAGGTGATTTGGGGCCTCCAACTGGTCCTCATTTCCCCTGGTTTAGGATCAGATACCTTTTGTGTTGTTACATCCCCGCTTTCTTCCCTCCCTGGCAGTGCCCCATGACTGCCAATATCTCCCCTGTGGTATTATGATTAATGTTCAGGTCTCACTTATGAGTGAGAACATGTGGTATTTGGTTCTATGTTTCTGTGGTAGATAGCTAAAAATGATTGTCTCCAATTCCATCCAAGTTGCTGTGAAGTCTATGGTTTTGTCCCTCTTTATGACTGTGTAATGTTCCATTGTGTATATATATGTACCACATTTTCTTTATCCAGTCTAATTCCAATGGGCAGTAGGGTTGATTCCATGTTTTCGCTATTGTGAATGGTGCAGCAATAAACATGCATGTGCAGGTGTCTTTTTTGTAGAACGATTTGTATTCCCCTAGGTATATTCACAGAAGGGAGATTGCTGGGATCATATGGAAGATCAATTTCTAGTTCCTTTAGATATTGCCACACTATTTTCCATAGAGGTTGGACTAGTTTGCACTCCCATAAACATTGTAGAAGTGTCCCCTTTTCTAAGCACCCTATGCAGCAGCTATTGTTTTATTAATAATAGCCACACTTATTGGGATAAAGTGGTATCTCGGTGTGGTTTTGATATGTATTTCTCTTATGATTATTGAGGTTGAGAACTTTGTCATGTATCTGTTGGCTGTTAGTGTCTTCTAGATGTCATTATTTTTAGATGTTCTACCATTTTTTTAAAGATCCACCCGTTCCTCCATTCACCTCCCTCCTATCCTCTCCTCTCTCTGTCTCTCTCTGTCTCTCTGTCTCTCTGTCTCTCTCTGTCTCTCTGTCTCTCTATCTCTCTGTCTCTCTCTCTCTCTCTCTCTCTCTCTCTCTCTCTCTCCCCCTGTCTGTCTTTTCTCTCTCTCTCTCTCTCTCTCTCTCTCACACATTCTCTGTCTCTGCTTCTGCCTTCCCCTGTCCAATACTGAAATTCAGTGATTTTTAAGCAGAACACTGCCAGGGATGGGGGCGGGGGCACCTAACAACACAAAACGTACTTGGTCTTAAACCAGAGGAACTGAAGACCAGTTGGAAGCCCAAATTCACCTCCACATACATTATTTATGTACCTAATCCTGACTTGTACCCCACATCTTAATAAAAAAGGAAGGTTAAAAAAAAAGAATATTCCTAGTGGTATGCAATCTTCATTACTATCCAATGTTAGAAGATGTTTAGTACCTGTCCCCAAAACCCTGTACACACCAGCAATCGCTGCTCATTCTGCCCTCTTTCTAGCTTCTGGCAAATACGAATCTACTTTTTTGTCTTTGTGAATTTGCCGGTTCTGAATATTTTGCATAAATGGCATCATGCACCATGTCACCTTTTAAATTGGCTTTGTTTATTTAGTTTAATGCTTTCCAGGTTCATTTGCATCATCTATGCCACATCAGTACAGGGGGAGGTTGGGAAGACGGTGGCTGAGCCAGTTGGACTATGCAAGTTCTATGTGTGAGTGAGTGGGTGTACGGAAAATTTTATGTATGTGATGGTGAGCCAGTGGGTGTGTGAGTGGCTGACTGTGGGAGGTCTAGGGAGCTGGAGGTCAGGACTCTCCTGGTGCAGCGACTGATGCCACAGTGGCTGGGCTTGGACCCTAGCGACTCCCAGGATGCAAAAGCTGAGTGCCATTTTCTTTTTTTTTTTTTAATTCAACAAACCCTCCCTGGGAAGAAAATGCTGGGAAAGACTGTCTAAGTGGGGGCTCGTGAGTGGGTGACCAGGTCCCTGGTGCAACAGCTGGTGCTGCAGTTTCTCTGCTTCATCCCTGGCTTTTCCTAGGTTACAGAAGCCGAGTGGCATTTTTTTAAATGGGCAGACATTTTCCTGTGAAGCAGGAAAGCAGCAGGGAGAAACTATTGCTCCAGGCTATCCCTCACTATTGAAGCAGGAGAGAGACGGCTGACTCCTGGCTTTGCCTCACTACTTCAGCACCTGGCAGGACTCTGGTAGGGGCTGCAGAGAAAGTACAGAGGCAAGTTCCTGTGGAAGAGGACAAGAGAGGCACCCCACCATCATCTTGAAGGTGGGGTAGGAAAGTGCTCCCACTTGCTCACCACGGAGCAACAGACCTGATCTCTGTGACTGGCGGATCAGTTATTTGGGGATTGATTGTGGCCCAGAGGGAATATCCTGAGAGCACAAACTTCGGAGGGACCTGATGAGTGCTGAATTCCAGGTGCCCCACTTCCTACCCTGATCCAGCCACGGGACAAAGGGTGCAGCCAGAAAAGGACAAGGAAGAAGTCCAAAGAGATCAGTGGTAAGTCCAGGGCTGACCCAGACCCCCTCCTCCCTAACAATCCTCTGAAAGTCAGATCCACACCGCTGGGCCACAACTGAGAGGGACAAACCCAGGCAAAGTCTGCATGTCAGTCGCAAAAGGAGAATTCCATTCCAGGATAAGCCTGGCTGGGGCACAACCCTTGAGAGTACATTCCCAGGGAAGAGACAATCCCATATCTCCCCACTGGAGGAGATCTCCCTGACCATAGGAGAGTGGGAGGGGGGGCTGCAGCCCCACCCACGTCCATTGCCCCTCCTTTTTCCCTGCTTCTGACCCTGAGGAGAGAGTGAAAGAGGTGGCTCTGCAAGAGACCTGATTAGAGGAACAATTACCGAGCCTGCCACATGAGGGCAGAGTTTTTTAAATTTTTATTTTCAATTATTTTTTAATTTTTAAAAATTTTTTGACTCTTTGTTCATCTATTCTTAATTTTTTTTCCTTTGTACAGGAATGTGTATGTGAGGGTTTTATCCAAATAAAAAGCACAACTTGATTCACAATAGCCACCAAAAAAAAAAGTGAAATACCTCAGTTTCTTCCTAGCCAAAGAAGTGAAAAAACTTTACGATGAGAACTACAAAACACTGCTAAAAAAAATCCAAGAAGACACAAACAAATGGAAAAATCTTCCATGCTCATGGATAGGAAGAATGAACATTGTTAAAATTTCCATCCTACCAAAGGCAATCTACAGATTCAACACAATACCCATTAAATTGCCAACGTCATTCTTCTCAGACCTGAAAATGGCAATACAGAAATTCACATGGAAGCATAAATGACCTTGAATAGCCAAAACAGTCCTCAGCAAGAGAAACAAAGCAGGAGGTATCACACTTCCAGACTTCAAACTTTACTATAAGGCTACAGTAATCAAAACAGCCTTGTATTGGTACAAGAACAGGCATATAGACCAATGGAACAGGATAGAAATTCCGGAAGTAACACTTCAATTTCTCAACCAACTCATTTTGACAAAGCCTCCAACAACAACCACTGGGGAGAGGAGAACCTGTTCAATAAATGGTGCTGGGAAAACTGGCTGACCACATGCAGAAGATGGAAACATGATTCCTACCTATCACCGTACATAAAAAGTAATCTAAATGGATCAAAGACCTAATCATAAAACCTCAAACTATAAGAATCTTACAAAACTCAGGAGACACCCTTATGGAAATTGGAACTGGCAACCAATTCCTACTCAGAACCCTAAATGCCCATACCCTTAATAAATAAGATAGACAAGTGGGACCTCGTCAAACTAACGAACTTCTGCAAAGCAAAAGAAACCATCAAGAGAACAGGGAGACAGGTCACAGAATGGGAAAAAAAATATTTGCCAGCTGTATATCGGACAAAGTCCTAACATTTAGGATCTACAAGGAACTCAAACACACCGAAAGGAAAAAAACAAACAATCCCATTAAAAAGTGGGCAAAAGACATGACTAGACACTTTTCAAAAGAAGAGATATGGACAGCCAACAGACACATGAAAATGTACTCAGCCTCACTCATCATCAGAGAAATGCAAATTAAAACCACATTGAGATACTACCTAACCCAGTAAGAATGGCCATCATTAATAAAACAAACAGCAACAGATGCTGGCGAGGATGTGGAGAAAATGGAACGCTTCTACACTGCTGGTGGAAATGCAAACTTGTACAACCTCTCTGGAAAACAGTCTGGAGGTTTCTGAAAGAACTAGAAATTGACCTTCCATATGACCCAGCAATTCCCCTATTGGGAATATACCCGGAGGAACTCAAATCATTCTACAAAAAAAGGACCTGTACACATATGTTCGTTGCAGCTTTATTCACAATAGCAAAAGCATGGAACCAACCATGTTGCCCATCGAAGTTGGACTGGATAAAAACATGTGGTACATATACACAATGGAATATTATGCAACCATAAAGAAAGACAAACATATGGATTTTGCAGCAACTTGATAGATAGATTTAGAGTTGATCATACTCAGTGATCTATCACAGAAACGAAGAACAGAGTATCATATATTTTGATTCATAAGTGGACCTTGAACAATTATAATACTCTAACAAAGGGATTGGCAGTAGTGGGAAACTGTCAGGGGAGGGGGTGGGATTGGCAGTTGCGGGAAACTGCTAGGGGAAGGGAGGGGCATACCTCATCAACAAGGGTATCTGCATAACCAACGTTTGTATACCTAACCCTGAATTGTACCTCACATGTTTATAATAAAAAAGAAAGAAAACATTAGTACTTCATTCCTTTTAATTGTAATAAAATTTCCTATTGCATGAATATACTACATTTTGACTTGTTTATGCTTTCTATTTCTATTGTTAATATTGTTGCTAAGAACATTCTTATGTTAGCTTTTGTGTGAATATACATTTTTATTTCTTTTGGGCATATTTGTGTGTATGTGTGTGTAATTGCTGAGTTATAATGGAAACTATATGCTTAACATTCTATGAATTGCCAAGTTTTCCAAAGTCGTGGCATTATTTTATAATCACATCAACAATGATCCAGTTTCTCCACATCCTTGCTAAAATTTGTTCTTATCTTTTGATTTCAGTCATTTTAGCAGGTAGGAAATGTTATCTCTTTGTGCCATATATTTGCACTTACCTGAAGATTAATTGTCTTGAGCATTTTTTTTTCATGTGTTGTTCAGTTGTATATCTTCTTTGGAGAATTGATCATTAAAATCCTTTACTCATTTTTTAAAACTGGGAGTTTTAAAAATTATTGAGCAGAGATAGTTCTTTACATATTTTGAATCTGAGTTTCCTAGATATATCATTTGCAAATATTTCCTGCCATTCTTGTCTTCTCACTTTCTTGGTAGTGTCCCTTAAAGCACAAAAGTTTTACATTTTGATGGAACACAAATGAACTCTTTTTCTTTTTGCTCCTCCTGATTTTGGTATCATGTCAAAGAAAACTAACTTGAAGTCACAAAAATTACCTCAAAGTTTTATTCTAAGACTTTTAGTTCTTTTCTAAGTCTATTATCCACTTTCATTTGATTTTGGTAAAGGTGAAGAGATAAAGGAAAGGTTTAACTTTATTATTTTACATGAATAGTCACTAGTCCTAGCATTATTTGTTGAAGAAAAGACTGACTAATTTACTCCACCTAATTGTCTTGATAAAATCAATTGACCATGCATGTAATGGTTTATTTCTAGGCTCACAATTATGTTTCATTGATCTATGTGTCTATTCTTACTCCAGTACCAGGTTGCCTTAATTACTACATTTTGTAGTGAGGTTTGAAAGCAGAAGGTGTGAGTCCTCCAATTTTGTTTTTCTTTTTCAGTATTTCTTGGGAGCTTTTCTGGATCTCTTGTTTTTCAAAGTAAATTTTAGAACCTGACAACCAATTTCTGCAAAAAACAATGCAGAGATTTTTATAAGGATTGCACTGTATCTATAGGGTATTTTGAAAATATTGCTTTCTTAACAGTATTAAATCTTCCAATCCATAAAATGAGATATCTTTCCATTTGTTTAGGCCTTTTCAAGTTTTGTAAACAGATCCTTGTAATTTTCAATGTAGAATCTTGCACTTATTTGATCAAATTTATTCCCAAGTATTTAATTCTTTTTGATACTATAGTAAATTGAATCATTTTCTCAATTTTGTTTTTGGATTCTTCATTGTGAAGTATAGACGCACAATTTATTTTCATATATTAATCTTGTATCCTGCTACTTTGTTAGATCTAATGGTTTTTTAATGTGTGGATTCATTGGTATTTTCCATATACAAAATAATTTCATGTCATCTTCACATAGAGATATTGTCACTTTTTCGTTTCCAGTCTACATGTCTTTTTTTTTTTTGTCCTTCTTTCTTCCCTAATTGTTCTGACTAGACTCATTTATATAATGCTGAGTACAATTGGGAATGTGAATATCCTAATCTTGTTCCTGATTTAGAGGGAAAACATTCAGTTCTTCAACATTAAGTATGACATGAGCTGCATGAATTTTTAGGTGAATTTAGTAGGTTGACGATTTTCTTTTCTATACTTAGTTCGCTGAGTGTTTTTATTATCAAAGAGTATTGATTTCATTAAACACTTCATCTGCATCTATTGGGATGATCATATGTTTTTGTTTTTTATTAACAAGGTGTGCTACAATGATTGTTTTTCATACAATAAAACAATTTTGAATCCTGGAAAACATTCTCCTTCATCATGGCACATAATCATTTTTATATATTGCTGGATTCAGTTTTGTTAGGATTTTTGTGTTAATATTCATGAGATACTGGTTTTTTCTGATGATATCTTTGTATTGTGCTTTTGATATCAGTGTAACCTCCTAAATAAGACTTCCTCCTTCTTCAATTATTTGGAAGAGTTTGTGAAAGATCCATAGTAATAATACTTTAAGTGTGTGGTAGAGTTCACCAGTAAACTAGGGGGATTTTCACTGTAGGAACTTTTTGATAGCCAATTAAATGTCTATACACACTTTAGGTTTATTTAAATTTGCTATTTGGGGGGGATGTCAGCTTGAATCATTTGGGTCCTCATAGGAATCTGTTCATTTTGCTTATGAAATCTTTTGCAATATTTCCATTTTCTTCAGAATTTTAGTAATTTAAATTGTCTTTTCCTTCTCAGTCAGGTATCTAAACGCTATCAAGTTTATTGTTGTTTTTTTTGGTTTATTTACTTTATTGTGTTTTAGTCTTTATTTCACTAATTTCTTTTTTAGTCCATATTATTTCCTTCTTATTTTAGCTTCAGCTTCAATTTGCTCTTATTTTCTAGTTCATGGTGAAAGGTTTGTTTATTAATTTGTAATATTTCTTCTTTTACTAAAGGTATTTATGGCTATGAAGTTACTTATAAACACTACTTTAGGGGCATTCTTTCTGTTTGTGCATGATCTATTTTTGTTTCATTTATTTCAACATATTTTCTAATTTCTTTGTGATTTTTTTTATTTGACTAATTGGTTATTTAGGAACGTTTTGTTTAATTTCTACTTGTCAATTTTTCAAACTGTATTCCACCACGGAGTTTTGATTTCATTTCGTTTTTGGTCACAGGGCATACATTTTAATATTTTTTAATTTTTTAATGTTTTACGGCCTAACATATGGTCTGTCTTGGAGAATATTCCTAACTCATAAGCACTTAAGAAGAATGTAAATTCTATTGTTGAATGGAATGTTCTATAGCGATCTGCTAGGTCTTGCTGGCTTATAATGCTGTTCAAACTTAATGCGATACACATACACAATGGAATATTACGCCTCCATAAAGAAGGACAAACGTATAAACTTTGCAGCAATTTGGATGTATTTAGAGTTTATAATACTCAGTGATCTATCTCAGAAACAGAGAACTGAGTACAATATGGTCACTCGTAAGTGGACCCTAAATATTTACCATAATGCTATAAGAAAGGGATTGGCAGTAGAGGGATACTGCCAGGGTGGGGGCAGGGGCTGGAACACAACATCAGTAGGGGATGGAACACAACATTTCTAACCGGGCAAAGTGGGGAGCAAAGAGTGGCCCAAACTTTACCTGCACAATGCCCACTTATATACCTAATCCCACATTGTACCCCACATCTTTAAAAGAAAATTGATTTTTAAAAATTCTGCCAAGTGTTTCCTCTCTATTATTGAAAGGAGAGTATTGGTGTCTTTAGTAATTATTGTTGAATTGATTTTGCCATGATTTTACAATTCCGTGATGGGTTGCCTATGTGAATATATTTACTATTCCTTCTGCATATGGCTCTGCGTTTATATGTCTTCAATTAAGTAATCATCTTGTTCTCCATTTTTGAAATATCCCCAGCCAATATCTTTTGTAAACTGTTCCCTTCATTCACTATATTTTTTGCCTTTTGAAAATTTCGTTACATGTTAGGTTTTCCTTTTATGTCCTATGCCCTCTTATTGAGCTATGTCAAATGTACTCTGTCTCTCTAAAGATGTGACTCAAATTGAATATTTAATGTGGTCATTACACAGGTCTTCTTTTCAGATTATATCTTGTTGCCTCATCACATTTTATATTCCAAACCTTATTATTTTCAAAAATATTTATTTTATAGTCTGTAAGAATTTATATTATCCAAAGTTATTAGAGTTCACAATCTGGCATTTTTATTTTCTACTAATTCATGCATGATGGTGTGTTTTGCAATTTTGAACAATGAGCTTATGATTAATAAGATTTTCTCGATCAGGATCTGGGGATACTAAGGTTATTTCTTAAGTGAACCTATGTTATTTTATGGAACTTTTTATCTATTAATTTTCTTAGGATTTTATGTTATATTGGCTTTTCTAAGACTTTATGATTATCTCTGGTACATGAAATGCACATTGCTCATATTTTGCATCTTCTACACACTTTCATGGTGATTCATGTTTATGACTTTTTTTTATGTTGACCTCATCTTTTGTAAAACTTTTTTCCCATTTGAGAATCTAAGGTGCCCTACATTTGGGGAGTAAGCTTACAGTACCATTTTCTACTACCAGACCTCATAGCTATCAGATGTAAGGGACCTATTTTTATGTTTATTCTTTTAGCTTGATTTCCTATACCACAAGTATAATGTGAATTTCAAAACCATCTATTTGAAGTTTCCTATTTAAAAGGCACCCATGTCCCCACTGCCAGCCTGCACCTCAGGCAAAATACAAGCTTCTTTTTGGCTTCTCCAAGATAGTTTCATATTCACAGAATCGACAGCACCTCAAGATCTAGCTTTATGACTTGATTTAGAGTTCTTAGATTCAGTTCTTAAACTCAGTAAGTCAAAGGCCCTATGTGGGTCAGAATTTGTGCTTCAAACTTTTGGGTTTTGCTTCCATTCCTAGTCTCTCTTTTTAGTTATTGGGGTTGCAACAACATCAGTTCCAGGCAACTGCTCTGGCTTTGAATGTCTTATTCATTTCCAGCACTCAAAGTTATGTCTTTTTCTTTACGACTCAGCTATATATTTTAAGTGTGTGTTTTTATATTTTACTCAACATTTTATTATTTGTAATTGGAGAGGATTTACTTCAGCCGAGTCCTATGTTTTACTGGAGCCATTGATATTTATTCTTTCACTTCCTAATAAACGTACACAAAAATAATAAAAGTAAATTATGATTTAAAAAGTGATTATAATAGTAAGTCATACAATGAAGAGAGTTTCACCTAATATTTTAGAATCCTCTCTTTTTCATTAGAAATCAGGAGACACATTTCAGTATGGTAAAATGCCACTCTGTATGCCTTCCTATGACTAACTTAAAAATGTATGAGGATTTAGATATATTTTCATACAAAAATGAAAATTATACTTCGGCACAGCACAACAATTATTGTATTTGAACACATGCCTATGATGTAAGTGTGACAATTAAGGAGAAAAAAATAGACGGAAAATGAAAATGTTCCTCAAATATTAGGAAACAGAAGTGTCACTGGGGTATAGCCTAACTTTATCTGGTAGCTATGTATACCCCAGACATTGTGATTCACATTTGTGTCACATCTTGGTCTTGTCTATTTGCAAGGTTCTCTAGAGGAGAGAGGAGAAACAGCTTGAAATCTTGCCACCTCTTATACATGTTTCAGGGTCTTCCCTGGCTTGATGCCATGTAAAGCCAAGCTGAAGATCATGGAGAAATGAAAAGTAACTAGTTGGCCCACTGTATCCACAAGTTCCTCATAAACAATGCAATCAACCACAAGTTGAAAACATTTTCTGAAAGAATAACAATGTAACAATTAAAAATACAAATAAAAACAATACAGTATAATAACTACACAGTATTTGCATTGTATTGGGTTTTATGTGTAATGTGGAGATGATTTAAAGTATAGAGAAGAATGTGCATAGGTTGTATACAAATACTATACCGTCTTATGTAAGGGACTTGAGCATTTACAGATCTTGGTAGATCCAGAGGGAGTCCAGAGGGAGACCCAGAGGGAGTCCTAGACTCAGTCTCCTGTGGATACAAGGGATGTTTGTAGTTCTTCCTCACAAGTAGCTTGGAATGAGTTGACAGTAAATTACATCAACTGCCAACACTGCTGCCCTACAAAAAAGTCACAAAAGTTCATTCCAAGTGCACACTTAATAGAAAATACCTTGGACAATATGTGGCATACGTTAGGAACTCAATTTCCTCTCTTTATTACTTATAATAGTATTATAGTAATTATTATGTTAATAATATAGCAATTATCATAATATAATAATAAAATGATTATGATATGCCAGTGTAGATAGGAGAGATGGCCTATGGTGACTTGCAAGTTCACTGCTATAATGATTAGATTGATGCAGTGTTCCTGATGTTACTGAAACACAAGTGCATGGTCAAATTTCTCATCACTGCTTGGAGGAGCATATCTTTCACTTGCAAAATGATTTCATTTAGCCTTCAAACAGTCCTGCAAGGGTGATGCCATTTTCTCTACTTTAAAGTCAAGGCTCAGAGATGAGGCTATTCACATGAGGTAGAAAATGATAGATCTTGGGTTAAAATCCCAGTTTGCTTTATTCTCAGGCAAAATAATGCCCACATTCTTAAAGGGGATATTTCCAGTGTCCTCGTGCAGTAGTTGTCTGACGGAAAGTAAATGATTATACACATAAGTTAGATATTTATTCTATCTGTGAATTCAAGTTACTGTAAATTGTTTACTCTTAAGATAGGAGCACCCAGCCGGGCTCGATGGCTTAGCCTGTAATCCCGCACCTTTGGGAGGCTGAGGTGAGTGGATTGCCTGAGCCCGCAGGTTCGAGACCCGCCTGGGCAGCTGGACCTCATCTCTACAATAAATTAAAAAACCAGCCGAGCGTGGTAGCGCATGCCTGTAATTCCGGCTACTTGGAAAGCTGAGGCGGAAGGATCGCCAGAGCCCAGCAGGTCGAGGCTGTGGTGGCCGGGAGCGGCCACTGCACTCCAGTCTGGGTGACAGAGTGAGACTCCAACTCACACACACAAAAAAACAAAAACAAAGATAGGAGCACCCTAAAACAATAAAGAAATCGATGACTTTGTAAACTCACTAATAACAGTAAAGCTTCGTTTCTATAAGCTTTAAAATTATTGTTATAAGAAAAGCTGTTTGATGTTTGCAGGAACCTAAAAATCTATGAAGTGAGTAAATGGGGACTACTGTAAGAATCTAACCATTTATCTATGGCTCTTGGCTGATAAAAGTGGATATATTCATAAATGGAGCATATCACCCTTTGCTAATGCACTTAGATTAAGCAGTAGGGTGAGAAGTAGCAGAAACTATTTTTATCACTGTAATGTGGTGAGACTGATAGCTCTCAGACTGAATCTCAGGGAACGCTTTGTGATGACACCTCACAAAACCGCATTCACAAGGCAAGAAATAGGTAACATTGACACAACACAATTCCAGGAAATAGTGTATCTGAGTTAATAGTGCAGAGCTTTAGGGTGAGTATCTCTTCCAAAGACATGATCATTGCTGACCTTGTCACCCGCTGCTAAGAAACTTGATTTCTGAAACCGTGTGTGTGATAGATAACATTATTTGAAATGCACATTTCCTTTATGGGTTCATGATTTATTGGTAGCTTTATGTGAGTGGCAATGTGCCCTTTAGCTTACCTCAACTGAAGTATATAGTAGAAACCTCACAAATAGAATAAATTTGTGGGTTTTTTTTTAAAATCTTCATTTATAGCAAACAGCAATATCTGAATATTGGAAGAGGTGAGATGAATGTTTCCCTCTGCTAGAGAGGCTTATGTCATTGATGAATTTCTTCCTGAGTCAGAATTCTGATTTTCAGTAATCTGATATGTCATAAATGTGGGTGAGTCTGAGTCTTATTCTAGATAATGCAATCAATTATTTTCTACTTTTCTGCTTTAGACAAAGAAATTTACTTTGGGCAAATTATCAATGACTTTTTTAGTGACTAGACAACAAAAACATGTCTATAGCTTATATAAGAAAATAGCTTTTCCTTCTTTTAGATGCCTGAGTTCTATTTGCTAAGGACAAGTTTTTATGGATTCCAGGAGAATAAATAGAGAGCATAGTTGCATAAGTCAGGGTTTGCTGTGTTCTTGTGAGACAGTTAATAATCTCATGCTGGAAAACATGTTGACTTTTTTCAGAAAATGGATAATGACTATATTTTAAAACTTATCAATACATCATCATTCAAAATGGCAATAAGAAAAGATTTTGTTCATCTGGAAAGATGTTTTATTTTCTTTTATTTGGTGTTTGTTAGGCTCTCTAGTATATCTTTGAGCATTTACTTGAAGTTTATTTGAACAAATTTAAACCTCCGTTTCTTTCCTGCTGTTTATTCCAAATTGATGTATTTCCCTACAAGGACAGTATTGATAATAATAGGGCTTATACACAACCAGTTTTGAAATTTCATGCAAGTTATAGAAATATTTAAATACTACTTTACCAGAAAATAGTAGAAGACCTACTTCCATAAGATCTCCCACTGGGCAACTTACTTTCTTCTCCAGGAACCCGGCACACAATATTCAGGATTGAAAATATTAGAATATTGATGTTGAGATGCCTGACAGCTGAAAAAGATGTGCAATTTAAGCTGATTGAAATTCGGGGTGACAGGGGGGAGGTAAAAAAATAAACTTCAAAAGTTAATCTTAAATATATCTTGTAATAATTTATGTGCTACTGTAGTCATTTTTGTATCTACCTTTAAAAGCCTGTGGTTAAGGTGAAACAGCCTAGTGGTTATCACAGAGTTTGTTGACGATTATACCAAAAACAAGGCATCCACAAGTGTCAGTCTAGGTCTCATCAGGGTACAGAAATCACATATTGATTTAAATTGGAAAAGTTTAATAAATAATTATTAAGTTATGATAAAAGAGTAGCTATAAAATGCAACAGAATTCTATATAGTATATGAGGACTGAGGACTTTTGTCCCCAAGGAAGAAAAATTTTGAAAGGAGTCACTCTTCCTATAGTTAGGGGTCAGCCTTCTTTGGAGAAGGTGCAGTTGCAGCCCACTGGACAACACAGAGAGTCATTGGTTTGCCAAGACTGAATTTGTCGGCAGTCTTTGGCCAGAGAGCAAGCGTTAAAGGTATAGGTGAGCCTCAGCTTATGGCTGGGTATACACCCATGTGCAGAGATAGTAGGGGTGCAGGAAGGCACCCACCAAGCTGGCTTAGGATTGCTAAGTCAATCAGGAATCACAACCTGGGGCACGTTCACACCTGACACCATCTCACTCACACTGGAGATTGAGTGTGCAGTTGGAACTAGCAAGAGAAGTTCCTTCCTCCTGCAAAGTTTCTCCAAGGCTTAACATTGCGCTCACTGTAAAGGAAAAACACTTAAAGGACACCAGATTTTTTGTCACAGAACACATATAAAAAGGTGTTTTTGGAGCTGAGGCAATATACTGATAACTTGCACACATACTCTGAAATGTTTCATCTAGTTACTTTTAAAAGATAATTTAAATATCATTATTTCTTTTTAAAAATTCTGAGCTTGGTCATCACCTTGCTAAGCTATGATGTGGCCATGTGCTCTTTGAGTTATGGCCAGGCCATGATTTTCTAAGTTTTGGCCCCCTCTGCCTCCCTTGGGGAGGTGAATCTTCTCTTTTCTCTCTCTCTCTAATTTACTTTTGAATAAACTATATTTTCTAATCTAAAAAAAAATATGAGCCCATCAACATAGAAACACAACACTATTCTTTAATCTCACTGAAGGACGATGGTGCCAGTGAGACTCGGTACCCTTTGAGGCCAAGAGATTTATTAGAGCAGCGGCTACAGGGAGAGGGAAGGAGGTCTGTAACCGCCTGGTGGGAAAGGGGAGTGAGAGAGAGAGGGCGAGAGAGAGGTCTGTATTTATCGGTTTTGGGAGGGGGCGGCCTGTGCTCTCTGAGCCTGGCTGTGCCAGCCAGAGCCATCTTAGGGTCTTTATTGGAGGGAGCTATGAGGTAGTATTCCTATAGGGAGATAATGTTTGTACATGAGTTTAAGTTTCGCGCGTGCACGGGAGAGGCAGGAATTTACGGCCTTTGTTGTCTTTGTTAGGTTCCCTAGTGTTGGCGCCATCTCGGGAGACATCCGTGCCTTTCATTCCCACCTTTTCTGTTTATTTGGGAGAGGGGCATCGTTATTCTTTCTGGCTGCTTCCTGCTGGATGTGGGCATTGTGGGGTGAGGTGGGGGAAGGGCACAGAACCAGCCAGAACAGGGCCCAGAGATAAGCACTGAAGGTGAAGATTTCTGAAGGCGAGAGTTCTATAAAGGTCCCTTGTAGATGTAGAATGGCGACTTGTTCTGGCCACTCCTCTAGCGGGCACGAGGTTGGTAGCAGCCAGCTGTCTTGAAGCAGACTGTGGAGGTAGATAGAGAACCTGGAAGAGAACATATCTTAAAAGAAAAAATTAGATAAAAATTGGGTTGTTATGGGCTGTTATAACCCTGGATTTTGTTGTAACGGGTTGATAGTTGTTAAGTAATTAAGGCTAGTATGGGGTCGGAGGTGGTTCGGATGGAAGGGGCAAGTATGACTGTAATAGTAATTGGTTGACCATTATTCGAGAGAGCTCTGCCAGTCGCTGTTGGAGAAACCTAAAAACACATGGAGCCGCTGACAAGAGGATAAATATAGCAATTAGTGGAGTTAGAACAGGAAGAAGCCATGTTAGGAGCTGGGGTTGCCACCACCCTGAGAATGGGCCTCCGATCAGGTCTTCTCTTCGTTTTTGGAGATTTTCTTGTAGTTGCTTAATTCTGTCCTTGACTATTCCTGATTTATTGGCATAGAAGCAACATTCCTCCTTAAGAAACAGGCATATTCCTCCCTCTTTTGCTGTTAGTAGGTCTAGTCCCCGTCGATTTTGGAGGACCATGTCAGCCAGGGAGTCTAGTTGTGTTTGTAAGTCTAGTACTGTGTCTGCCACCTGTTGTATGTCCTCGATCAGTTGGGAGGAGAGCTGCTTGTAGAAGTGAAGTGAGGACCCCAGCCCTGCTGCCCCTGTTCCCATGGCCACGGTGATACTCAGCCCCACCAACAGAGGTATGAGCTCAACTGCCCATCTTGCTCATGATGTTAAGGAGCCCACTAAAGGGACAGGCAAGCTTTGGTTACCAGGTGCTATTACAATGGCGGGGAGGAGGATGACAAGAATGCAGGACCCACCAGTTGGGGGGCAAGACCGGGTAGATGGTAGTGGCACATAGGAAGGCAGTCCCATTAAATGGGGGGCAGAGGGTGTTATTTGGTTGGACCAAAAGTGATTGTATGCAGAGGCGAGGGGGGGCCCATCCGACCCCCAGAGTGCCGTTTCGTGTTATACACTGGGCCGCGGGCAAGTCATGTGGGAGAGGGATGTTAAAATGTGGTAGTGAAGGTGTACATTGGGTTAGAGGTATAGGGAGAGTCCAATTTCCAGCGACTGGGACAGGGGAGACCCAGGATTGGCCGGACTTGAGGCATAGCCAGCAGTCCTTTGCTAGGTCAGGGTTAGTGAGGTTAAGCAGGGTATGAGTTTGGCTAAGGACTGGAAGAAGTTCCGGATCTGTCTGATAAGGGCCCCGGGGTTTTGGGAGATTGGGGAGCACCAATACCGGCCCATTGAAATGTTGAATGAGCTCTTCCATGACCCGCTTAGTGTTTTGATGTTCAGCATAATCTTGCGCCCCTCCCCCATCTGATCTCCCCACAGGAGGTCTGAGGTTCCAGCAGATTTTTTCTCCCTGTTTCCCGGGACAAGAATACCCAGAATGTTGTCCCAGGCTTTGTCCCGTCCAGGCCTGCTGTTTGGTTGGTCTGAGGCAGACCGAGGCTTGCTCGTAGCAAGATGCCTGGACAAAAGAATGGACAGATGAACATTCAGCGGGGCAAAGGGGTATTTTATTTGGGGGTTTTGGTGGGGGGGTCTTGCTCCCAGCAGTGGACTGTGCCCCTATTGCCTGGGCAGCCCGCTTGGAAGTCTCTTAACATTGTTGCGGCCCAGTATTTTTGTGTTCCTAGTTGGCATGAAAATTTTTGATAATAGCACATACTGGGGATCAGCTGGTAGAGTCTGGGTTTTCCTGCAGAGATGCATCGGTTGCAAGTCCAATCAGCCATGCCCCATGATATTGTAAAGTTATTGGCTAGGCTTATTAGTATGAATATGGTTAAACCGTAACTGGAGGTAAAACCGGGGGTTATTTTGGTCTCTAAGGGAGACATCTGATGGGAACAAAGCTGGTGACAATTAAGAGATAGGTAGTAGCTAACAGAATTTTTGCTGCAGGCGGCCAGTTTGTGGGTGCTGAGCAGGTGTGTAATATAGTAAGTAGAGTGGCGATCAGGCCAAGAAAAGAGAGGGGCCAAGGGTCACAAGTTTTCTGTGTTGTATTCAGGATGTTTGTTTGGATTTGGATATGGGTGGGTGGCGAGTCAGGACAAGCGAAGTTTGAGTGGCTGTTCTGGAACCTTGGAGCAGGTGTACCCATGGGTAGGTGGG
>NW_007253191.1:0-10470 GCF_000164805.1 Carlito syrichta
TCCACTCACCTCAGCCTCCCAAAGGCGTGGGATTACAGGCTGAGTCACCGAGCCTGGCTTCCAGACAGATATTGACTACCGTTAATCCCACCACCCTTGCCCTCCCTGCCCCCCCATAGATTCCCACCACTGTTGATCCTTTTCTTATAGTATTACGATAGATGTTCAATTGTGGTCTTTAATTGTGCCAAATTTATCTTGAGAAGGAGGTAGCTAAAAGGCAATGAAATGAAAAGTCTATTATGACAAACTTGTCGTATATTATGCTAGTTATAATAATATACGGGGGGGGTGCTAAAAAGTATACATAATTTAAGTGTGACATTTGCTCAAAAGTTGGCATTAATCAAATGAATGCTAGTGTCACCATGCAACAAGCTGTACAAAGAAAATGGCGGAAGCACGATCGAGCGGATGTCATACTACACATTGCTACCATAATTTTTTTTTTTTTTTTGAGTTGGAGTCTCACTCTGTCACCCAGACTGGAGTGCAGTGGCCGCTCCTGGCCACCGCAGCCTCGACCTGCTGGGCTCCGGCGATCCTTCCGCTGCTACCATAATTTAATTCAACTTTGAAAGTCATATATAGAAAACATCTCTTAAAAGGTATATCATGTTTTTGGCACCCCTGTACATCATCTCATATCATCCTTATAATAACCCCATGACACAGGATATTGTAATAGTCAGATAGACTCTGCCACACTTTGGTCACAAACAGCACCAAGATTTCAGTGGGCTAACCCCACAGAGGTTCCTGTCTTTCTCTTGCTACACGTGCAGTGCAGTCGGTGGAGGCCTTGCAGAGTTCTTCAGGGTTCCAGGCTGAGAAGTTCTGCCGTCTTGCAGCTGTGGGACGCCTGGGTTGTTGCACGTGAACGTTTCACCGCCTCGACCTCTCAGAACTTACTGGTACAAACTAGTCACGTGACCTAGGTCAACCCTGAGGGATCAAGGAGAAAATGGGGTTTTTGGTGACTGCATCTGTCTCTGTCACAGGCAGAACGGAAAGAAATGCGTTTTTATCCACACCTGCTAAGTGTCCACGCCATGCTCGGTCCACGTCTCTTATTCTCTTTCAAGTCTCTGCGGTGCTGCAGGGTAGCTTTGCTGATGAGACTGTGGTTCGGCGGTGTTAAGGAATAAGTGAAGACGCTTCCTCAAATTAGTAGCTGCCAGAATTTGCATTCTGCCTCTGACTCCACATCGTATATTTCTCCCGGGAGAGAGAAAGAGCCAGAAGCGGACACGGAGGGAGGGGAGAGAAGTCCAGAGGTCAGCTCTGGACAGGCTGGCACTGGCAGGGGATGCCGCCTTGCCCATTTGCCTTGCCCACTCCAGGAGCAGTGAGGTGCCCGACCAGCCTTCCGGCTCACCTGCGTGAGGTGCTTACAGCACGGCCGCAGAGAATTGCCGTGTAGGGCAGACACATGCATATTTGGAGACACATGAGTGATACGTGAGTTTGGGTCCTTTGTGTCATAGACGTGGTGCTGCAGGGGGCCGCCACTCCCTCCCTGGGACACACGCTTGGGAGATGATGGACCAGATAGGGCGTGGTCCTCATGGTCACTTCCTCCTCTGTGACCCTCAGTAGCTTGTCATGGCCTCTGCCACAGGCCCCATCCCCGTCACCTGTGGCTGCCTCTGTTTGCCTGGCTGCTTCGGGCAGTATGCTGGGGACGTTGTCAGATTCATCTCCGTGTCCCCAGTGTCCTGGAGGGTCCTGGCCCTAAGAGGCCCCAGGAAAGGCTCTTTGGTGGCAGAGACTGACTATTTCGACATTCCTCTGGGTGCCAGTGCTGGGGGCGGTGCTGCCCTTAGGGAGGGAGGTAGATCGAAGAGCCATGGCGTGGGCCCAGGCCTGACCCCTGCGGCTGTGTGACTTGGGGTTGTCTCAGCCTTCGGCTCTCACCTCAGTTGGTGGTGCGGGGGTGATCTCAGCGGGTCTGAGGTTCTCTGGGGTTCTGGGATCCATCTCCACCCACTGGGCACAGTAGAACCTGGGGAAAGGCATGGACAGAGATCCCGGGTCTCTTGGAGGAACCAAGCTGGATTCTCGGTTCCCCCCTCCCCCCCCTCGCCCCAGAGGCTGAGGGGGTCTGTGTCCTGCCCCACCAGGAGCCACGAAGCTTGGGTTCTGGACCAGCCTCAGCAGAGGCACCGAGGGGATTGGGGCTCTAGCTCTGACCCTGAGCTGGGGGTCCCCCCACAGGCAGCTCTGTGGGGGAGGGCTAGCGACAGCAGCCCCCACCCGCCTTCCCGCCTCTGCCACCAGCAGCTGCAGGGAACGACCGGACTGTGTTTATAGAATTCCTGTCTGCAAAGGCCATGCAGTTGTTTTAGATTAGCATACAAATCGACATTAGTGTAGTACATCTGTTGTTAATCCACAGCCCGGTGGAAGGGAGATGCCAACACGTCGTTTATTAGGCCCGCCGATCTCATAATGTCCTTTTCTGCCGCCTTTGTCTTCTATCGGAGTCCGTAATGGGTTCCAGGATGTCTTTTATTTTGCTACAGACCACGTTTCCTCCTGCAAGCAGATCAGAACGTAATGGATTCCAGGATGTAATTTATGCTATTTTGGAATCAGACTCTGTACGATTAATTCTGAAGCCTTTGGGCAGATCTCCAGGGAGGCCGCGGCCCCACGTTGGCCCCGTGGTCATCAGACAGGCACTGGGAACCCGGGCACCGTCCCAGGGCCGGAGGGGGAGGAAGGGAGCCCAGGCCGACAGCTCCCAATTAAGGGAATTCCAGGCCGGCGTGGGAGGAGAGGCCCGAGGGTGCTGCGGGAGACAGGAAAGGGAGGCCGACAGGATGCGGGGACGGGGAGGGGGCGCAGACGGTCCACAAACCCAGGAACGGGCAGAGCCTCCGGCAGGTCACAAACGCTGGACGCCCATTCGAGAAGACCTTGACCCGGGGTGCCCAGGGAGCACGGAGGCCCTGGGAGGAAGAGACTGCCCTTGGTGCCAGGGGGCCTAGACGGAGGCCCAGCTTTGCCCCTGGCTCACAGCGTGGCCGCAGGACGCTCACGCTCTCTCTCTCTCATTCTCTCTCTCTCACGGAGAGGGATCTTCTGCCCAGAGCCACCCCTGTGCCCTGGCAATGCATAGAGTGTTGTGTACTTGTGAAAGCTCTGGAAGGGTCCACAGAGTTCGGGTCCTGAGAGTGGAGGGCGTGTCCCCTACACCCCTGTGTGGAGCAGGTGAGTAAGGGATGACGGTCACGGCCTCACATTCCAGGGCTGCAGTCGGCCTAGGGTGCCTCTGTGCATTCGAGGGATGCCCAAGTCCAGGGAGCATGTGTCCCGAGGGGCATGTGACCCTGAGGGTTCTCCCCAGTCAGGCTCCGAGGGTGTGGGGGACATGGGTCTCTTCTGTGCCCGGGCCCCCCAACCACAGACCTGGCACATGCACCCCGGGCCCTTGAGGTCTCAGGCTGTGCGAATCCCAGGGGCCTCCTGCCTCCAGGGCAGTTGATATCCGAGACTGGGGAGGTGGCATGAGCTCCCGGGTGGCCTCCGCCATGCCGTGGCCATCCAGCTGTGGCCTTCCTCTGCCGTCCTGCCGGGAGTTCCCTCCCTCCCTGGCAAGGTGGCCCCTTCCCTCTCTGAAGTCTCCCTCTGGCAGGCTGGGCTGTAGCCTGCACCTCCCACCCCGTGTCGGCCCTGAGGGCTCCCCAGACAGCCTCTCCCCTCTGCCCGCTGCCAGGCCTTTGCGGCTGGGGGCTGACGTGGACCTTGGGGGTGGGGTCTCCTCTGGCTCCTTCAAGCTTCTCTCTCACGACGCGGTGCTCAGGGCTCACCCTGCTGTTCTGGCTCCTTCTCTGGCTCACTGGAGGGTGCTCCCTCCTGTTCCTCTTGGAGGAGACTCAGGACCAGCCACGAGGCTGGGGCAGGTCGTCAGGGCTGTGGGGAGCAATCTTTCCTCTCCTCTGAGGTGATGTGCTTCTGTGCAGATCTGATGTCCTCGGCCACTTGGGCTACCTCTGTGTCCCCTGGGCTTCCGGCCCTCGAGCTGGCCCTGTGGTTGCCCACCCTCCATGTGAGGGAGGCTCACTCCTTGTCATTGGGGTCGGAGGGGGTCTGGGCAGAGAAGACCACCTCTGGGAGGGGGTCAGAACCCCTCACAACACTGACCTTCCAGACCATGAAGCAAACCCGCTGTGTCTCTGTAGGGGCCACTGCAGTGTCTTTGAGTTGCAGGCTTTTAAAAAGATTGGGATAAGGCCGGGCACAGTAGCGCACGACTGTGATCCCAGCACTTTGGAAGGCCGAAGCAGGAGGATTTCTTGAGGCCAGGAGTTCAAGATCAGCCTGGGCAACGTGGTAAGAACCTGTCTCTACAAAAAATTTTTTTAATTAGCTGGACATGGTGGCATGCACCTGTAGTCTCAGCTACTCAGGAGGCTGAGGCAGGATGCTCACTTGAGCCCAGGGAGTGGAGGCTGCAGTGAGCCAAGATAGCACCACTGCCCTCCAGCCTGGGCAATAGAGTGAGACCCTGTGTCTTAACAAGAGACAGATGAGAGAGAGAGAGAGAGAGAATTGCGATTACAGACATTGGACAAAATGTGCCATTTTAACCAGTTTTAAGTTTGCAATTCGCTGGTATTAGGTGCATTCACACTGCCGTGCAATCATCACCACCATCCATCTCCAGAACCTTTTCATCATCTGGACTAAACTGCAGAAGTTTAAAGGAGAGAAAAAAGGGTTTCCTGTGCCTGGGTCCTGTCTAGCACGCCCTTCCGGGTGAGCTCCACCTTTTATTGTCTTCAGGCTCGTTTACAACTCCATAAAGTTGTACCGTAATAACCATGCGAATGACCCTCGCTCACACAGATGTCAGGGAATTGCGTCTGATGGGATGAATTGGTTCTTTGCCCGGGGAGGGGCCTGTTTCATCTCTGTGGATTCCTGGCAGCATCCGTGTTTGCCTTACATGATTCTGTCGTTCTACTGCTTTGCCTTTGAACTGCTATGGCGTCTCGTGGTTTGTTCCCTCTTTGATGAACGCGTTAAATAAAATCTCTGACGCATGTTCCTTTTACATTGGTACGAAAGCCGTGATGTTTCCTCTTGCGAGAACCGGTCCTTTCGCCACGGGGTTTTAGTCTGCGGAGTCGGAGGAGCCGTGGTTTAACCCATGACGTTCCTCCACCGAGGGCCCAGTCCCACCTGCGGTCGGGATATGTGGGCAGACAGCGGGGTCTGGGACTGCCCTGCACTTTCCTCTTGGTCCCCACTGGAACCTGTGAGCTGGGCACCCTCACAGGCGGCAGCCGGGGAAGCCAGGGGACGAGGCTTGGGCCTTCATGCAGGGGAAGGACAAGGCCTGGCGCCTTCTCAGCCATTAAGAGCCCAGCTCAGAAAAGAGGTGCCAGACACATTCCATCCCATCACCCCAGGAGTAAATGATAGCGGGGGTCCAGACCTGGAAGGGACTCTGAGAGCCTCTGGCCAGCTCCTTGTATTACCGTGGGAACCCCACGGCTGGGTTTGGATGGGGAGCCCTGAGCACTTCCTGTGTGCTAGCGGCCACCTTGATGTCACGGACCCTGGGGACGTCCCCGTGAGATGTAGGGCTGGGCACTGCCTTCGGTTGAGAGGTTGAGAGGTGAATATGAGCTGAGTCTCAGGAAGATCACACCACAGCCAGGTGGCGGTGGCCCAGACGCCCAGGCCTCCAGCCCTGTCTTCCCTCAGCCCCAAGAGGTCCCCAGGGGAACAAATGGCATTCCAGGGGAGCTGGAACTGCTCAGACAATGAGCTTTTGTTTGGTTCCGAAGCAAAGGAGTCATTCAAGAAAAAACCAAAGCAATAAAAAGCACTTGCAGGAGAAATGTAAATACTGCCTGCTGGGTGGCTGCTGGAAAAGTGTTTGTCACTGGGAAGATTCACAGACTTGGTTTCCTCCCACAGGCATCTCTAAACAGGCAGGTTACCTCCGGCCCATCCTGGAAGCAAGCCCCTTCCGGGGATCTGTGGGTGGCAAAGCACCCCTGGCAGCTGACTCCCAGAAGGCCTGGCATCCCCCATCCCAGTCACTCCCTGCCGTCTGTCCTCTGGTCCTTTCTTCGGGGCCATTCTGACAAATGTGCACTTTATGGGAGGCCTGTGATGGAGAGAGAGGTACAGATTTAGAGTCTCTGGGTACAGCACCTTAGCCCCTCAGGGATTGAATGTTCTCGCCTATAAAGTGGCGACCATTGTGCCTGCTTTTCCCCGCAAGACCTTGTCAGCTGTGTGCAGAGCCTCTCCCTGCGAGATCACCAGAGCTGATTTTGCCTGTCACTTCCCCACTCCAGTGCAGCGATGTCACGTTGGTGGCTTCAAATCAGCCATGCTGGGAGCATTCACAACCTGGAAACCGGCAAACGCTACAGAGAGTTGGCTGGGAGATAACTGCCTGCACACCACGGGGGGCTTTGCCAAGTATGTGGTCAATATACCTGTCCCCTCTGAGGTGTGAGGTCTTTGGAGGAACAGAATGAGAGAGCACTGGGTGGTGAGACTAGGGTTCAGGGAAACCCTCCTTGGACAGGCCGACCAGGGCAGGATCCCTGCCTGGAGGCCAAGACATTGGGTACCTGCTGTTGAATGTGAGAGGGTGGGAACTAAACTCTCCTGGAAGAAGCCGTCTCCTGCTCTCTCCTCTTGTCCAGACAGCGGAAACTTTGGGGATGGTGGAGGAAGGTTTTTTTTTTTTATAATTTTCATTGAGAAAAGCAGGCCAGGCTCAGTGGCTCAGCCTGTAATTCCAGCACTTTGGGAGGCCGAGGCGAGTGGATTGCTTGAGCCCGTGGGTTTGAGACCAGCCCGGGCAGCTTGGCTAGACCTCGTCTCTACAATAAATCAATAAATTAGCCGGGCGTGGGAGCACATGCCTGTAGTTCCGGCTACTTGGAAGGCCGAGGCAGAAGGATCGCTGGAGCCCAGCGAGTCGACGCTGGGGTGGTGGTAAGTGTGTCCCTGCACTCCAGCCTGGGTGACAGAGTGAGACTCCAACTCAAATTTAAAAGAAAAAGAAAAGCAATAGATAAAAGTAATATAAAGTCCTACGAAACGCAGTGGTGATTGGCCACCATTTCTAGGGCAGGTGCTAGGTACAAAGTGGTGAGCAAACCACGGCAACACCCACTGTTTTGTTTTTTGAGTCGGGATCTCACTTTGTCACCCAGGCAAGAATGCAGTGGTCACTAGAAAATAGGCTTTAGTAATGTTTGTATTCCTAGCAACAAGTATGATACCTAACACATCAAGAGGTGTCCAATAAATATATGTTGGATGGGAAAAAAAAAAGAATGCAATGGTGTAATAGCAGGATCGTGGTTCGCCGCAGCCTCGACCTCCTGGGCTCAGGTGGTCCTTCTGACTCAGCCTCCGGAGTGGCTGGGACGACAGGCACACAGCACACCATGCCCAGCTAAGTTTTTGATTTGTTGTGGAGATGCGGTCTCGCGACATGGCCAGCTAGTCTCGATCTCCTGGGCTCAAGAAATCCCCCACCTCACCTTCCAAAGGGTCTGGATTACAGCCATGAGCCACCACCCCTGGCCCGTCATCTATTGCTGAATTTAATCCTCCTGCGAGGCGGGCCTTGTCATGCCCTTTGGTGGAGGGGCGATTGGGAGGTAGGAAGAGACAGGGATATTTAGCCAGGAGATACCAGAGCTGGAATCTGTCCAGGGCCAGAGTGTGTTCCTCCCTCTCCTCACTGCACCAGGAAGCCAGAAGCCAGGACAGACCAGGGTGTCCCCCACTTCCCCTGGCGTCCCCCAGAGCCAGCCCACCTCCCCTCTCCAACCCACTCCATCACTCTTCCTCCCTCCTGCATCCAAGCTGAGGTCACAGTATTCCACCTCGCCCCCTCTCTGTTTGCTCAGCAAATGCTCAGACGCTCCCTCTTCCATGAAGCCCACCTGCTCTTCCATCAGTTGGAGGCCTCACCGCACTAGGTGAAAATGGCTGCCACCTTAGCCGGTGGCTCTTCACCTAGGCCCCTGATCTCTTTGGCCATCTGTTGACGCCTGTAGACCCTTGCTCAGAATGATTTTTGTTTGTTTGTGTGCTTGTTTTGAGTTGGAGTCTCACTCTGTCGCCCAGACTGGAGTGCAGTGGCACGCTCATGGCCACTGCAGCCTCGACCTGCCGGGCTCCGGCGATCCTTCCGCCTCAGCCTTCCAAGGAGCCTGATCTACAGGCGCGCGCTTTCACACCCGGCTAATTTTTGATGTATTGTAGAGACGAGGTCTCGCCAAGCTGCCCGGGCTGGTCTCAAACCCGCGGTCTCAGGCAATCCACTTGCCTCAGCCTCCCAGCGTGCTGGGATGACAGGCTGAGCCACTGAGCCCGGCTCAGAATGATGTTTTGAAGTAAAATGACCTATTGGGATGACCAGGGACCATGAAAAAGAGTTAAACAACAAAAAAAGTTTTTTAAACAAGTTATCCATAAAACATGAATGTGTCTCTTTGTTAACACACAAACAAGATCCCACAGTAGGCCTGACAACTTCCAGGACCTCAGAGGCGCGAGGAGTGGACACGGCATTCCAAGACAGCGGCAGGAGTCATCTCGTGACTCCTCTGACTCCTCGGGGGTCAGAGGCCCAGGGATTTGCTCTTTCCGCTGCCTCGTCATTGATGTCATTGCTGCCGCGCTCATGGTAGGAAGAGCTGCTGCCTTTCAGTCCGAGGCTGGTCATTCTGTTCCCCATCAAAGCGGACCCACCCCTGATGTCTCTCCGTGGGCCCTGGCTGAGAGCCTGGGTTGCACTCAGAGGCCCCCAGGGCCGGGGCTGGGCTGACTCTGCACTTTGAAGCGTGATGCTTGTCTGTGCTCCGCGGAGGAGGTGGTGGCGGCAGCCCATGCGGGTCTGGCGAACCGGCGAGTGAATTAAGTCAAGGAGGACGCAGCAGGGGGCCAGGCCCTGCCTCTCCAGGGGTGAGCTCTCACAGCTGCACTTGTTTAATCGCGTGAACGTGACTTGGCTTTGCCCGTGGCCGTGACGGAGAGCATACCCTGCCCAGAGCGCCGCAGGTTGCAACGAGACCCTCTCTCCGCATTGGCCTCACACGCTGCCCAGAGAGAGCCCAGATGGGTCTCCTCTGTAGGGTCAGGGGCCGCGTGCACCGGGGCTTGGGCCTCTCTGCTGCATCCAAACCCTTCTGGTCGAGAGAAGAAGGAGCTGCTGTGGTTTAAGAAAGTAATTGACCTGAAACGATCCTGGCCAGGAGAAGAAAGATCATGAGTGTCGTCTTCAAGAGGCATTACACGATCTGCTGAGAATGTCAGGATATCAGGGAGCCGCCCGGGAAGAGCCGCCATCAGGCCCAGCTGGAACCCAGCACGCAGGGTTCTCTGCGCCGCACAGCCCGGATGCCGGGCCGACCAGGTGCCGGAGACTCCAGCCGTCAGAGCTTTCCAGAGCACGTTGACTTGATTTCCTTTTCTTCCCAAGAGAAGCTGTCAGGATCCTCGAGTTTCCAAGGCACCTCTGGCGGTGGGATTTGGTGCAAGAACACAGGCAGGCAGCCCGGAGTGCGGTTGCCACTGCGTTTAGTCACTCTGGGCCTAGGGACTTCACAGGCCTCCTGTGCAGCCAGAAAGGTGGCTCCGTGTGAGGTGACGCGGCCTGGGCCCCCCCGGCCCCGGGTCTCCTGGCAATCGGGACCATTTGCTGCCAGCCAGAGGGAGCACTCCTGCGGGGCAGAGCCTCAAGCCAGTTGATTCCTAGACCCGTCAGCCGTGGTCGGGCCGCAGGGGGGATGCCAGGACACACCCAGCAGGGGCCGTCCCGGGCTCAGGAGCAGGGTGGCTTGGGCTGCCGGGCTCCCACAGGGGTGGGAGGAGCAGGGGCCTGCCAGACAACGGAGGCTTCAGGGTCTCATCAAAGCGAGACCCCAGACCCAGCCAAGGGGCCTGCCTTGGTTGCTTCTGTCCCCAAGGGGCGGACACTTGCAGCTCACGAGCATGCTCTGTCGGGGAGGCCGGAGACCTGGAATCATCCTAAAACTTGTTCTCCTTCTTCCTCGGGATTTAGCTTGCTCTCAAACCGAGTCTGGGGCATTTGGGAAGCAGGCAGGGGTGTGGCCATGGCAGGCTGCTGGCAGGCACTGGGGGGCCGGAGGCTCTTCCCATCTCAAGTTCGCCTTATTTGGGCCAACATGTGCTGGGGGTTTCAGATCTCCAGCACCGGGCCGAGCCCTTTAAAGGCATTTAGTGCCGGGCTCGGTGGCTCAGCCTGTCATCCCGCGCCTTTGGGAGGCTGAGGTGAGTGGAGTGCCTGAGCCCGCGGGTTCCAGACCCGCCTGGGCAACTTGGCGAGACCTCATCTCCACAATAAATCAAATATTAGCTGGGTGTGGTAGTGCGCGCCTGTAGTTCCAGCTACTCGGAAGGCTGAGGCAGAAGGATCGCCGGAGCCCAGCGGGTCGAGGCGGCGGGGGCCGGGAG
>NW_007253191.1:10665-13405 GCF_000164805.1 Carlito syrichta
TCGCCCAGACTGGAGTGCAGTGGATGCTCCCGGCCACCGCAGCCTCCACCTGCTGGACTCCGGCGATCCTTCCGCCTCAGCCTTCCGAGTAGCCGGAATTACAGGTGTACGCTACCACACCTGGCTAATTTTTTTATTTTATTGTAGAGATGAGGTCTTGCCTGCCCAGGCGGGTCTTGAACCTGCGGGCTCAGGCAAGCAATTTCTTTTTTGAGTGGGTAGCTCACTCTGTCGCCCAGGCTGAAGTGCAGTGACACACTCACGGCCACCCCAGCATCGACCTGCTGGGGACCCTAGGAAGGGTGTTTCAATACACCTCTTTGTACTGTGCTGCCCACGTAAGCACATGATGGCAAGTTCATGACTTGTCAGACCGCAATAAATCACGACAACAGCTCTGATGGCCATCCCAGAAAAATAGTTCCAAAATGGCTTTGACGGGCGAACCAGGCCCTGATGTCGGGGCGTAGCTTCCCAAGGGGAATACTTTGAAGGTGACCACAGTGATATTCAGCAATGAGGTGTGGAGTCTTTTTTCAAACGAGTCCGCGAACTTCATTGTCAGACCTTGTGTGACCGTCTGTACCCTGAACCACTCGGTTGTGTAGCCCAAATCGTTCTTTGTCAGACCTTGTGCTAAATGTGGAAGATTCTAAGAGGGATGAAACCCAGCCCTTGTCCCCGCGGAGCTCATGCCTGTCAGCAAGGGGACAGACACAGATATAGGTAATCTCGATACGGCCTTTGTGTCAGATAGAGGAGAGGAACCCCAGAGGGCTTCACAGAGGAGGTGGGCCCGGAACAGCAAACACATGCAACAAATGACAAGGGAGAATTGAACACCATGCGAGATGGGTTTAGGGAGCGGTGAGATGCTCTTCCTCTGCTCCAGGGTACCAGGGGCGTAGGGTGGAGGGAGGGGAGCTGTGGCTGGACTTGGTGAGGCTGCCTGCCTAGCCTGACTTGAACTTGGCCCTCTTGGCAATGGCGAGCCGTTTAAGGTTAGTGAGCAGAGAATGCAGACCTGTGTTTCAGAAAGTCCCCCCATGCATGAGAAGAAGGCTTCCAGGGTGTGGGGGCGATTCAGGGGCCAAGCAGGGGCCAGTGCTCTGCCGTTTCCCCAGAAGGGAGGACACAGTGGCGGGAGGGAGTACCCAGGGCTTCTGGTCCCGGAATTTCCCCAAGCCCTCTGTTTGCCTTATAGATGGTCAAAAACCCAAACGACGACAAATGTAGTTTAAATTATTGAATTGCAGCTGGGCGTGGTGGCTCGCGTCTGTAATCCCAGGAAGGAGACTCGCTTGAGTCCAGGAGTCTGAGACCAGCCTGGGCTGGTGAGACCTCAGCTCTACAAAAAAATACAAACATTAGCTGGGCGTGGTGGTGTGCACCTGTAGTCCCAGCTCCTCGGGAAGCTTAGGGTAGAGGATTGCCTGAGTCCAGGAAGTCGAGGCTGCAGTGATCTATGATTGTGCCACCGTACTTCCGCCTGGGTGACAGAGTGAGACACTGACTCGATAATAAAACTCCAATTGGAGCCGGGCTCGGTGGCTGAGCCTGTCATCCCACGCCTTTGGGAGGCTGAGGTGAGTGGATGGCCTGAGCCCGCGGGTTCGAGACCCGCCTGGGCAGTGAGACCTCATCTCTACCATAAATCAAAAAATCACCCGGGCGTGGTAGTGCATGCCTGTAATTCCGGCTACTCCGAAGGCTGAGCCGGAGCCCAGCAGGTCGAGGCTGCGCTGGCCGGGAGCGGCCACTGCACTCCAGTCTGGGCGACAGAGTGAGACTCCAACTCAAAAAAACCCCAAAACTCCAATTGGTCATTTCAAGGTGACTTTCTTTGTAAAGGTTAAGGTGGGTGGGGACCTTCCTGACCAAGCCGACTAAAACCGGCCTGTTTGGGCATTTGGCTATGACTGCTCCCTCCTGCTTTCTCGGAAGGTCCGATAGACACCTTGGTTTCGCCTTGGTGGTATGGCGCCTCTGCGTGCGTGACTCCATTTTGGTGTATTCTGCTGAGCCTCGTGCAGGAGCTCAGCCCACGTCAATGGCCTCCTATCAATTTAATTTAACATCTAACACAGGAGGAGTAAGGTTGGGGCTGCCTCCTGGGTTGGGTTCCCTGGTGGTTCCCATGCGTCCCCTACCCTCGGGGCCATTGCAGTTACAGGGAGGAGACCCAGGGCTGGACTGGAAGTCGCGGGTTCTCACGTGGCTTTGAGCACTTTGGCAAGCCTTGGGCAAAGCCTTCAATGCCTCTAAGCCTCGTTTCCTTGCCTAAGACACGGGGACCCTGGCCGCAACACCACGGTTGCCTGCGCTGGAGTCATTTCGTGTTGTTGGTTTTCATGGAGAGAAGAGTCTTTGACACAAGCAAACAGCGGCGTAGCCTCCTGACATGTATGTTGCCGGCGTCGGCGACATCCAAGGGGACGTTTCCCCAAGACACAGGCCGGAGACAGAGTCCCCGGGGTTCGCAGAGGTGAGGGAGGCTTGGCGCTGGCCCCCCGCCGTGCAGCACCCCGAGGATCTGGTCTCCATCGAGCTCGCAGCCCGGCCGTGTAAGCCGATCCCTGCACAGAACGGCGCATTAATGAAAGTTTTGACAGAGATTTCATTTTGGAGCTCACATTCCCTGAAGGGTTTGTAATAATTGCACTTGAAATGGAGCCATTCGGCCTCAATGCTTTCCAGATTTGGGGAGCAGAGGTACGCTTCTTCCCAGGAAGGTCGGCTG
>NW_007253191.1:13425-14051 GCF_000164805.1 Carlito syrichta
GACCCGGGGACCGTGTGTCCACAGCCGCGACCACCCGAGTCCTCCCAGAGATCGTGAGGTGGGTGTGAGGACCTTCCATTTAGAGCTGAGCACATGTCACGGTGATGAAACCTTCCAGGGTCTGAGTTGCAGACTGGGTTGCAGAGAGGGGACTCTGACCGCTTCCCAGGTTCCTTCTCCTTTGCCCCTAAAACGCCCTGGGGGATGTCCGTCTCCTAGGGCGGTGCCCTATGGGGCCTGCTCTTAGGTGAGTGGGTTCCTGCCCACCCCCGGGCAGCTCCCGGCATCCCCCCTGCCTCTCTGGCTCACTTTCCCAAGGCTCTTCTCACTCCTTCCACCTCTGCCTCCCTGGCCCCCTGCTGCCTCGGTACCCCCACCCCAGGGCCTTTGCACTTCTTGCCCCTCAGCCCAGGACACTCCCCTGCTTAAGCAGCCTGGCTACTTCTCCTCCCGGTCCTCACCCCCAATGTCTTCCGTGATTTGCTTATTACGCAAATTGTCTCTCTCCGGCTGGAATGTGGATTCCCCTAGGGCTTTGTCTGCTGCCTTCCCTGCTGTATCTTGCCGCTCCATAAATACTTGGGGAATGAGTGAATGAGTGAACGGGTGGAAGACCAAAACAGGGC
>NW_007253191.1:14331-14944 GCF_000164805.1 Carlito syrichta
CCCCACACGGATTCCAGGACGTGTACTTAACACGGTGGTGTGGGCCGGTGCTACTTGAAGTCTGCTCTCTGCTGGAGCTTTGCTGTGCCGCTTGGGCATCCTGTCCCCAAAGTCGCGGGGAGGGAAGCTTCCACGGGCTCCTGCGCGTGCTCCCCGCGGCCCGGGAGGAGGCGAGGCGGATGGTCGCCCCACTTTGCAGATGGGGAAGCTGAGGGTCAGAGGCTTAGGGAGGACCCGATTCCTTGGCGACGGGTGCTGGCCGGTCCCCGAGCCTGTCGGCCTCCTACAGAGTCGCTGGCACCAGAAGGAGGGGCGCTGGCAGATGCAGGCAGATGCGGGTCTGAGCCCTGGTGACAGCCCTTCCCAGAGACACTGGCAGACCACTTCAGCTTCTCATGGGTAGGAGGGAGGGAGTCATGTTTTGCTCACAGGATTGTTGGAAGGACAGAATGACACCACATTTATGAAATGTTAGGAAGGCGCGCGGCACCACCGGAACCGACAAGCCGGAGATGCCGCGCTGGGAACCCAGAGAAACTGCAAAGAATTGCGACACAGCGGGGCTCGGTGGCTCAGCCTGTCATCCCGCGCCTTGGGAGGCTGAGGTGAGTGG
>NW_007253191.1:14990-21407 GCF_000164805.1 Carlito syrichta
ATCGCCAGAGCCCAGCAGGTCGAGGCTGCGGTGGCCGGGAGCGGCCACTGCACTCCAGTCTGGGCGACAGAGTGAGACTCCAACTCAAAAAAAAAGAATTGCGACACAGAGGTGAGAGAAGAAAAGACTTATTTAAGAAAAGTTCACCCCCCACAGACAGGGAGTGGGCCTACACTCTAGGTGAGTGTGGCCTCATAGGCCCCCAGAGTCCTGGCTTAAATCCTTCTCTGGGAGATGTTGCATGTGACTGCTGTGACTTCCTTGTCGACCACCTGTGGATGTCTCGGAGAACCTGTGACACAGAGACCCACTGATGTCCGCCCACATGATCATAGCCCCTAGAGAAGGGCGTGAGGAGGATTCTAATTCTCCTGCACCTTCCCAAACGACATTCCTTAGAGCTAATGGGGGGTGCACCTCCCCTTATCTCCTAGGCATTTCCAGTGGGTAGCTTCAGGGGATCCTTGGCTTCCCTGTAGATAGGGTCCAATTTACGGGAAGATCGAATCCCCACCTGCTCCCCCTCTGAGCGGTCATAACTTTTGTAATTACAAGTTTCGTGACTTTTACAATCCTTGCCCGATGCATGCCGTCTTAGGCCTTGTTAATTCCCTTTACTCTAGGCACGCTTGATTATCACTGTGAGATGCCTCTGATACCTGGAAGTCTGTTTCTGAAAAGACAAAGTCGGTCAAGTTAATTATACCTAAAGTGTGCATTTGTCCAAAAGCACAGCTTCTGTTTTCTCATCATTGTGTCAGGGTTTCAGAACAAGATGGATAATGGCTTCCCACTCTCGGTCTGTCCTTTCATGAAACAGCCGTGCAAGCTGGGGAGCCCTACACCAGTTGGGATTTGGATGAGGGTCGTGGGCTCTGGGGTGAATGTCGTGGTGTGCAGGGGACCTCGGCTCCCACCCACAGCTGGGTCCCTGGATGCACCCGCATGCTTTCAGCCATGAGAGGCAGAAATCTAAGACACAGACGGCACGGGAGTCCTGCAGCCAGACTGCAAAGGGGTGGCTTACAACGACCCCAGGATGGACCGATGGGCACCAGGGAGTTAGCCCTCTACCCCCTGCCCCCGAATCTCTCCCTCTTTCCCTCAAGTGTGTACCTTCATTCCCTCAGAGGAGTCTCTCCCTGTAGCACAGGGCACGTCCAGGAATGACACAAGCTCACAGCCTCGTGAGCAGAGGCCACAGGAATGCGGCTTCTCGCTGATGTTGGAGAAGGAATAATTCCCAGGGAAGGCTTCTGATTGGCCCATCCTGGTTACATGACCACCCCACCTGTCTCTGAGGCAGGGGTGGCTAAGATGGCAGCTGAAGTGGCTCTCCGAAGATGGAAAGGGTGTTGGAAGATTCGTCATTGATGTGCCCTTCTCTGGAGCCGCTGCCTGCACCCTAGAAACTGGCATGTGAAGTGCAGGACTTGTGAGTGTGGTGAGAAAGCCCCTTGATAATTGTCTCCCATGGTCCCTTTAAAATTTATTCAAGTGTGAGGGCGTTCCACCCTCACCCTTGAGTGGGAACTGGGCGTTCCTGTGACCATTCATTAACCAGTAATGTCTGGTTCTATGGAATAAACAAAACGCAACTTCAAATCAGCATTGATCCTGCCTCCTCCCGGGCTGGGGCATGCTATGGGGGCTGTGTGGACCGGACCGGGGGGATGCCTGCCTGCTCTGACATGCCTGCTCCCCGCCTCTGGCCACCCACCTGGCCACTCGAGGGTTGAGGTGGGCGTGTTGGAGGCACCACGTCGCACCAGAGAGTTCTGCCCCCCTGCGCAAAGCTGCCTTTCTCTCCGGGACTCTGGAGGGACAGCCACCCCCACCCCAATCCCAATCACCTGGGGGAAGTCGACCCCTTCTGGCAGTTGTGGGTGCTCTTCTCAACCTCCAGGAATTCGGAGGCTACCGCCAACTTCTCCTCTGCCGTGGTCTGTCCATCACGCTGAACAGGAGGTGATGCCCTGGCCAGCTGGCCACGCGTTCACGGCTCATCTCTGGGCTAGAAACAGCCAGGCATCCCTTGCTCGGAAAAATCCCTGAGCTGTGCAGGCCAATCTTGCAGTTCTTGGTTATGCCACCCAAACAGCCAGCTGGCCAGAATCTTCTGGATTCCGAGGGCAAGAGTCATCTGGCAGCTTCCCGTGTCCTGTCATTGCAGGTGTCTCTGGTGAGCTGTCCCATTGAAGCCGCTCTGCAGGCTTGAAGTGAGGCCCCTGTCAGGGCCCACAGCATACCCCACCCTCTCCAGGAAAGACGTCCCAGATTCCTTCTCCACCCGTTGACATCTTGGATGGGGGCGAGTTGTCTCACAGGTTCTCGGTCACCTACGTTGAACTTGCTGCATGATGGTTTGTTTCTAAATTCACTTTGGTATGTGACAGCGTGGTGCGTTAGTGGAAACTTCCAGTTCAACACCATGGTTCATAATGGAAACCAGGGCCAGCTGGTGCAAAAACTCCAAACTTACAAAGCACTTGACAAGTGTCCTCTTTTCAGGTCTGCCCAACAAGGCCATGAAGCAGTCCTTGTTATCATAGTAAAGAAAATCTATATCATAGTCATACATAATAGTATATAATTTTTTTTGGAACCAGGATCTCACACTGTTGCCCAGACTAGAGTGCAGTATCACAATCACAGCTCACCACAGCCTCAACCTCCTGGGCTCAGTTGATCTTCCAGCTTCAGCCTTTGGGATAGCTGGGGCTACAGGCATGCACCACCATGCCTGGGCAATTTTTCTGATTTTTCTTTTGTAGAGATGAGATCTCGCTGTTACCCAGGCTGGTCTCGAGCTCCTGGACTCAAGCGATCCTCCTGCCTCAGCCTCCCACAGTGCTGGGATTATACGCATGAGCCACCACACCTGGCCTAATATCATATAATGTAATAACTACTTTTATTCCCATCTAAAGATGACAAAACCAAGCCTCAGAGAGGTTGTGTAACTTGCCAACAGCGACACAGCCAACAAAGTGGGCTTTGTTGACCCAAGGTTTTCTGCCTTGACCCAACCGGAAGCACGAGGACAAAACCTGCCTCTGTCCAAAGTTGGTTTTGCAGGAAATGGTCCTGCCTGTGAAGTCAGAAGCAGACTGGAGAGGCCAGCACAGCCTGGACAGCTGAACTGTATCTTGCTAGAAGCAGCGGGACATTTTTTGCAAGTTACTCCCCTCCCTCCCGAGTCTCAGGGGATCTTGAGTGTTCTGCTGGCATGTTTGAGGAAGGGTGTGTAAGATGCCCGGTGGGGGGGTCTCCCTTTCCTCTGGCCAACATGCTGAGGCCCTGGGTGCCAGGGGACTGGGAACTATGTAGCAAGGTGACCAGTAGGCAGGGGACCAGGTCTGGTAGGCTGGAGACATCTCTCCCAGGTCGTGAGGAGGCCCAAGTCCTCTGGTTCTGGCCGTGTGCAGAGACCCCTGTCTGGGGAGGGGAAGAGCCTTTGGACAACAAACCCTGGGGTCTTCGATTCCCAGTGCTACTTCTGGGAGTGAGTCTGCGGTCCCCCTCTAAGCCACACTCCTCCTCTGAGCCACCTGCAGACATCCGTCCAGCGGCGTTGGCTCCCAGGGTGAGGCCATCGGCTCGTTAGAACCAGATCCTTCCTGCAGGACCCAGGAGTTGAGCCTCCTATCCGGAGGTGTTTTGTTTTTATTCTTATTAAAAATAAATTTGCCCTGTTCATCTAAACGAGGCTGTTAAATATCGCGCGTAGGAACCTGCCAGTTGGAGCCAGCCTGAGGGATTAGGGAGGAAGTGGGTTGGTGGCCATAAGAGCCTCTGGCAGGCAGATCCGCACGCATCCCCACGCCCTGCCCTGGGCCAGCTCCAGCTCCTGCTGCGGGATCTGGAGAGGCTCCCTGCCTGGGCGGTGGAGGTGGGACAAGGCTGGGAGGGGCTGCGAGCACAGAGGTGACACCCCTTGGAGACGGCCCATCTCTTCGCCTCCAAAATCTTCCACCCTTTCGACCAGATTCGCCAGGCACCTCCTCCAGGAAGCCTCTCCGGGTCCTCCAGGAAGCCTCTCCTGGTCTGTCCAGATGGAAGCCAGGCTGTCTTGCGAGCTTCCCTCCTTTTCAGTCTTGTCATGCTCTGCCTGCCATTTCTGCCCCAGCCTGGATTCCTTGCTCGGGCCTTTGTCCAGAGTGTGTGTTCAGGGAGAGCGTGCGTGTGTGTGAGAGTGTGTGCACACGGGCTGTGTGTGCACATGAGTCATGCGTGCGAGTGTGGGCTAACGTGGATTCTGTGTGCACACGTGGGCTACGTTTGTGGGCACGGGCCCTGCGTGTACATGGGCGGTGCGTGTGCATAGCGTGTGCATGTGCACGGGTTGTGTGTGCAGGTTCTGCAATCCTAGTTCAAAGCCGCTCTCTAGAAAAATGCACACGGATGTGGTACGTATACATGACAGCATATTACTCAGCCATAAAGAAGGAAAAAACAGCTGGGGTCGGTGGCTCAGCCTGTAATCCTGCGCCTTGGGAGGCTGAGGTGAGTGGATTGCCTGAGCCCGCAGGTTCGAGACCCGCCTGGGCAACTTGGCGAGACCTCATCTTTACAGTAAATCAAAAATTAGCCGGGCATGGTAGCACACGCCTGTAGTTCCAGCTACTTGGAAGGCGGAGGCGGAAGGACCGCTGGAGCCCAGCAGGTCGAGGCTGCGGTGGCTGGGAGCGGCCACTGCACTCCAGTCTGGGTGACAGAGTGAGACTCCAACTCAAAAAAAAAAAAAAAGCAGGAAAAAACGATGGACTTCGCAGCAACTTGGATGGATTTGGAGTCTATCCTACTGGGTGATCTGTCACAGAAACAAAGAACCGAACACCACATGTTCTCACTTATAAGTGGACCCTGAACATTTATCATAATACTGCAAGAAAGGGAATGACAGTAGGACACTGCGGGGGGGGGGGACATAAAATCAATAAGGATCCCTGATCCTTATCCGGGCAAAGTGAAGGCCAATGGAGGCCCAAACTTCACCTGTACCTGGACCACGTATGTACCCAACCCTGGCCTGTACCCCACATCTTTAAAATAAATATTTTCAAAAAAGGAGAAAAAATAAAAATACACATGGGCTATAGGACCCCGGGCAAAATCTTCAAGGTCATCTGGCCCAACCCTTGCTTGTTCAAATGGGGAAACCGAGGTTCAGAGAGGGGATTGGGCTTGGGGTACTAACAGACCCCTGACTCAGAAGCTCCTTCAAAGCTGGAGGCCGAGGCTTCTGCAGAAGTGGCAGCTGCTTAGGAGAACGCAGGGCTTGGGCGGGAGTTGGGCTGGAGCGCCACCATCCCGGGGGCGCCCAGGAAAGGGACCGGACAAGGGTGGCTTGACCAGAGGGCTCCTCTCCTGGCCCAGTGTGGGGGGGCAGCTCGGTCCCCTCTGCATGCCCCCCGCGTGGCTGTCCAACATTTTCCTGGGTACTTCTAGGAATGGGCAGCTCACCTGTCTGCGGGGAGCTCGTCTTCTGAGGGGCTGCGGGCTGCCCTGCGTTGTGTCTGTCCAGTGACCCTGGTCCCTGCAGTGGGCGCCATGGCTCGGCCCCATGGCAGACATGGCCGTGACTCCTCCCAGTCCTGGGCCCGGCCTGCCTGTTGCCCCTAGAACCTTCTCCAGCCCTCCCGCCACCGGGAAGGATCGGGCTTGGGCCGCGTGTACACGGTTCCTCCCACTACCCACATTTTTCATGATTTCTCTCATCCATGACGGTCCTTCCTCCCAGGGCCCCAGAACTGGGTCTGGGGTGCCGGGTCTGCGGAGGCCCCTCACCTCTGCTGTCCAATGATGCAGGGTGCTGGCGGCCGCCTGGCATCACCCCCTGCGAGCTTGTTTCATGTGCTCCGAAACAGTGGTTGAACAATGAACTATAAACAGCACTTCGCAAACTCTCCTGGGTGCGGATATCGCCTGGGAGTGACCCTGAGATGCCGAGTCAGGTCTGGGGCGGGGCCTGAGCATCTGCATTTCCAACAAACTCCTAGCACGGGCTGACGGCGCTGGTCTGGAGACTCTCAGAGAAGCAAAGATATTGATGAGACAAGGAGTCACAAGCATGCCATGGCCACCAAGGGACCGGAGTGGGCGGTGGCCGTTCTCCCCAGACAGTCCATGGCCAGAACCCTCTTCCACGATGGGTCAGCCACTTCCTGGGCTACAGTTGTTCACTGTGTATGGTGACTTCCAGGAAGGGGACCATGTGTCAGACCTGAGCTGACCTTTTCTCTGCAGCGGGCCCAGGACTTGGGCAGGTGGCACCAATCCCAGCAGGGCCTCCCGCCTGCCGCCACCTCTGGACCCCGGCACTCCGGTGTCCCTGTGCTCCCTGCCCCTCATGAGCTGGTGCCACCTCTCGATCTGGGATTAGGGACAAGACCCAGCCCCCCCCACCCCCCCCCC
>NW_007253191.1:21642-22416 GCF_000164805.1 Carlito syrichta
CCTGGGCCTGTGATTTATCAAGCATCTCACCTTCGCCATCAGGTCCGGCAGGGCCCAGAGGATTTCAATGAATTTTTTCCTTACTCGTGATACACACGAAGCCGCTGAGCTCGGTGGAATTCGGCGAATGGCCCGCCATCCCTGGCCATAAAGGACCGGTGCCTGGACTCTTGATGCCCAGATTGTGTGTGTCTGTGCCTGTGTGTCAACTTGTGTGTGGAGGTGAGCCCATGAGTCTGTGTGGGCACACATGCAGGTCCGTGTTGTGTGGGCATGCCTGTGTGTGCGCACCCAGGCATGAGTGTGTATGCTTGTCCTTCCCCGCCATTGAGATGTGGCTTAGGGCCTGGAATGACTGTGGAAAATCACAAATTGCGATAGTTGCGCTGGATTTTATGTGTCCCACCCTGAAGCCTTTTTGGCATCCACGGCCGGGGGAGCACCCTTGGAGCCAGGCCCCAGAAGGTTCTGGTCAGCTAGAAGGTGAACAGGAGGGAGGGGCGGGGTCTGTGACTGGGGCGCACCCCCACGCAGGGCTTCCAGGTGGAGTGTTCGGGCCTGGAGGGAGGCCCTTAGGACTCCACAGGGTCTTATCATCTCTCGAAGAAGCAGATGTGCCCTCCAGCCTCCCTGTCAGAGAGGATCCTGCCTGAGTCCCCTGGGCTTTCCTTCCATGAACCCCCACTCTTGGCCCAGCTCGGAACCATATGCTTTCTGTGGGCTGGCGCTACGCCACAGCCCGGCGAATTGGGTACTATTCTTTTTTTTTTTTTT
>NW_007253191.1:22784-61329 GCF_000164805.1 Carlito syrichta
GCCCAGGCGGGTCTCGAACCTGCGGGCTCAGGCGATCCACTCACCTCAGCCTCCCAAAGGCGCGGGATGACAGGCTGAGCCACCGAGCCTGGCTATTATTCTTATTACCATTTTGCATCTGAGGAACCTGAGGCTTTGAGATGGGAAGCGGCTGGCCCTGGGTGGCACAACCGGAACACAGCGAGTACTCGACTGGGGCTGGGACTCAGGTCTTAACCACTGTGCGTCACCGCCTCTCAGTACTGTGAAGCGCCATGCTTGCATCTTGTGACTTGGGCGGGTTTCACGACGGTGAGACAGGGTTCCCACGAGGAGAGGGTGGCACAGGAGATGGGAGAAGCAGCATCTGGAACATCAGAGGAAATATCAGCCTTACCCACTCAGCGCTGGATGTCCCTGCCAGGAGGGCGGTCAGCAGAACGGGCTCTCGTGCACACGAGCCTAGCTATCATGGCTGGGCCTGGACCCTGGGGCTTGCAGGTGGGGGTTGCAGGGTGGAGACGTCGGCCAAGGCCACCGAGATTCTGGGGAGACTCGCCCACACTCCCCAGACAGCTGAGGGGCTATTTTGGCGGAGCAGGAGGCCCGGGTTGGCCTGGGCATGACCAGAGGGCTCACTTGGGACCAGTAGACAAAGACAGAGAAATGACCTGGAGGCAGATGCCACTGCATTCTTAGGAGGAGCCTGCAGTCAGAGGTGCCCACAGAAGCACTGGACGGGCCCCTGGAGGCAGCAGGAAGAGTCTGGACTGCACGTGAGTCAGGGCAGTGTAGGGGTGACGAGTCGACGCACTGGCGTGGGCTTGCTGATATAGAAGGCGCCCTCTAACTCTGCGCAACGACAAGGAACCCGCGAGATCCAGGCTGGGCTCCGCCATTCTGCCAGCCCTGTTCCCGTGTCCCCACACAGAGAAACCAGAGGGTGTCAGAGATGGAAGAGAACTTTTGTCATCTCAGCTGCCGTCCCGTACGGATAGGGAAGCCGAGGCCCAGCAGCCCACGGGTGGACGGCGAGTGTGGTTGCAGTGTAGATCCCAAGTCTTCCGATCCCTCGCCCCGTGTTCCACCTCCGAAGACCCGAAGATGGGAGAAGTCACGTGCTGAGATGGACCGCCCTCCCCATGCCCCTGAATTCTCCCTCTGTGTCCTTCCCCTCCCCTCTGCCAGGCTTGGGTCCGTGGAGAAAGGGACTCCAGGTGAGAGCACGCCCGTGAGAGCCTTTCGGGCAAATACCGGAGAGCTACCAATTACCTGAGTCTCAAAGACATGCCTTCAGCTTCCTTCCCGAGGGTCCTGGTTGCCGAGGCGGGCGGCCCCCTGGAATCCCGACTGCCACAGGCATATTGCGAGCACATGTTTTCTGCACACAATAAACCCCTGCTGAAAACCACATTAAAATGGGTTGGAGGAGAGAGAGTCACTTTGTAACATGCTTTGCTTTATTTTATTTTTTGACTTGGAAAGAAGCATGTCTTGGCGGCTAATCAAAGAGTCGGTGGGGGCCTCTTAGCGGAATCCAAACTGGTCCGGGCCAGGCCCGCCCCCCACCTCAGCGGCTCTGGCTCCAGGGAGCTGACGGGGTCCCCCGGCCATGGGTGGGCTGCATGGCTGGGCTGGAAGCTGGAGATCCCTGGTGCTAACCCTGGGCTGTGGACCCTGGGTCTCTCTCCTCCTCTCCCCCAGCTTCGGGGTTCCTAATCGCCAAAGAGGTTCCTGGGTGTCGGGACGCCATTGGTTCCTTCCTGTTTGTGTGCACGGCAGCCCCCGGAGAGAGAGCATGTTTAAAGGTCGTGGTGCGGGAGGGGGACAGCGATTCGGAGGAGCATCCCGACTTCCCTCCGACTGGCCGCTCAGAGGGGTCTCAGCCAGGTCTGCAAGAGGGTTCGGACCGTTACGGGGATTCTCAGCCGGAGCGCTGGCATCTCGGATTGACGGGTCATGCGCTGAGATTCGCACCTGTGCGTCCAGCCACCTTCCCAACTTCCCTCTTGGGTGTTCCATCCGCAGCCCTCTCCTCCCTCACCTGTCCGAAAGCGACTCCTCACCCCTCCCCAGAATTCCGTCTAATTCCCCTTTCCTAGTGATGAGCACTGCTCTGTCTAGCCCGTCCGCTGTTGAATCGGAAAGCTCAAAGCCCCCGTGCTCTCCTGTCCTTCTGCTATCCCAGTTCCAGGAGATCCTGCATCCTGCCGATTCTTTTGTCTACACAACCTCCACCCCGCTGCTGAGTTCTTCTTGGCTGAGGCCGCGCCCACCTCTCACGTGGACCGCCTCAGCTACCTCCGGTCTCTCCCCCCCCAGAAGAGCAAGCTGTCTGAAACGGAAACCCAAACATCCCCCTTCCTCGTGGGAGACCCTTCCGTGGCTTTCCACCCCTTCTGGATTGAAGCCCAGCAGCCCGGCCACGAGTGCCTATGGTGTCTTTGTGTGGATAAGGGAGGAAAGACGCCCCTTCCTCAAGGCATGCGGCTGCCATCTGCTGGAAAACGGTAGCACTCAAGATAAAAATCTCTGGGGACGGTGGTGCGATGGCGCCCCCTCGGGTTGTGCGTGTGCAGGGTCCCGAATCCAGCTGCCTCGTGGCTTCCAAGATCCCGGTGGCTCCCATCCCATTTCTTCTACCCCCTGTCCCCACTCAGGCCTTATCGTCCACCGACGGCACGCGGAGGCTCTCCGGACACACCGGAGCACGGTGCTGAAGGATGTGGCTGTCGGAGACAGAATCCAGCTTTTCCGTGTGCCTTGTGTAAAATCCCTTCACCTCTGGGCCCCCCGTTTTCTCCTCTGTCAAACAGGGATGCTAGGAATACCTCCCTCGTGGGCTTGTGGTGAAGACCACAAGGGTGAATAGTCATAAAGTGTCAAATGCCATGTTAGTATGATGCTATCATTATTATTACTTCTCTCCGCCACCCTTTTGCCTGTGTTCCTTCTGCTGAGAACTCTCTCAATCCCACCCCGCCCTACCTCTTCTCAGCTTGATCAACTTCTCATCGTACCTCAAGGCTCAGAAAGCCTTTTCTGGCCGGGCCAGGCAGGTACCCCTTCATTCCACCTCCAGACTCCCCCGGTCCTGGTTTCCCCTGAAGCATAACTCAACAACAGTCGCCCTTGTCCCTTGGATGCCCCTGGACGGTGAGCTCCCTGCCAGGGGGACGAGATCTTATTTGGGGTTGAATCTCCAGACGCCCCCTCTCAACACTTATCTCAGGGTCGAAACTCCCCGAGTTCGTCCTAAAAACCAGCTCAACTCTTCTCGAGCATCTTGCTGTCTCATATGGGTTTTAAGCGAGGTAGCCCTGATAGGAGTTCTCAGTTCGAAATGGTGAAATAGATGGGATTTTTCTTAGTCAATGCCACTTACCTAATAGGTAAAAGGAGGCCAAAGAGGACAGGTGAACAACAATGAACAAGTTAAGTAACTTGCTCAAGACCTCTCAGCCGGAAGTGGTGGATCCCTCCTCTGTATGATTGACTCGGACAGAGGAGGGATCTGACCCACCTGCCCCTTGGGAGAAGTAGGGAAGTGTGCCGGGCTGGTCTCTAGGGCCTGCTGGCTTCTGTCCTAAAGTGCTAGGACTGCACATATGATGGGGGTGGGCAGGGCTTGGAGCCCCAGGACCAGAGAAAGGAAAGGGTGAAGCCGGCAGAGTGGGAAGGGCGGTGCCCAGGCCATTTTTGTCTTGGCGTCAAGATCGTTCCTGCAGCAGCCGTGGGATTGTGTACCAGCAAGCAGGAAGTGAAATGGGAGTCCCACTAGCTGAGATCGGCAGGCCCGGCTCCAGTCCCAGCTCTGCCACTGGCTGCTGTGTGGCCCTGGAGGAGTCACTAACCTCTCTGAGCTTCTGTGTCAGCATGCTAATATCACACCTGCCTCGGGCTTGCAGGCAAGCTCAAGCCGGGCATCTTACGAAGAAGGCTTTGTCGGTTGACCCCAGAGAACAGTGTCTGTGGGGGAAGCCTTGAGTGAGCTGTCTAAGGGGAAGGGGTTCTCTAATCAGGTTGGTAGTTGCCTTTTTGAGGGACACAGAACGCCTGGGATGGAAGGATTTATATTTCAAGCCAGAAGTGGTGACATTTCAGAACAAGACCCTTTCCTATTGGGATTTGACTTTGTCTATCATTCCTGGGGGCGGGGCCTATGCCGCCAAGAAGTCTCATGAGGTCTCGGCTGGACCTCATCTTTTGCTGCTTGGCTTGGGGAGATGGTTGGTGTGGGCCCTCCGTGGGTGGTTGGTGGAGAGAACAATTGGTTCAGGAGTCTAAGACATGGGGGACATCCGGCCTAGGGAGAGGTATCCTGTTGCTTGCAACAGATTTTCTGGTTTATTTAAAAAATAATGTTTTGAGGTAAAATTCACACAACATAAAATCAAACATTTTAAAGTGAACAATTCAGCTGGGCTCGGTGGCTCAGCCTGTCATCCCGCGCCTTGGGAGGCTGAGGTGAGTGGATGGCCTGAGCCCGTGAGTTCGAGACCCGCCTGGGCAACTTGGTGAGACCTCATCTCCACAATAAATCAAAAAATGAGCCGGGCGTGGTAGCGCACGCCTGTAGTTCCAGCCACTCGGAAGGCTGAGGCGGAAGGATCGCCGGAGCCCAGCAGGTCGAGGCTGCGGGGGCCGGGAGCGGCCACTGCCCTCCAGTCTGGGTGACAGAGTGAGACTCCAACTAAAAAAATAAATAAATAAATGAAGCGAACAATTCAGTGATATTCAGTACAGTCACATATTGTATACCAATACCCCACCTCCCAAAAAAACTTTCCTATCTCTCCAAAGTAAAACCTGATCCATTAAGCAGTCTCTCCTCGTCGGGGGCCTCACTCCAAGCCTCTGGCAACGAGCAGTCTGCTGTCTGTCTCTATGGATTTATCTATTTTGAGTTTGTCATATTAATGGAGTCACCCAAGATGTGACCTCTTGGGCCTGACTTCTTTCATATGGCATCATGTTTTGGAGTTTCATCCATGGGTCACTACTAAATCTCTCTTTTTTTTTTTTTTGAGTCAGAGTCTCACTCCGTCACCCAGACCGGAGTGCAGTGGCCGCTCCCAGCCCCCGCAGCCTCGACCCGCCGGGCTCTGGCGATCCTTCCGCCTCCGCCTTCCGAGTAGCCGGAACTACAGGTGCGCTCTGCCATGCCCGGCCAGTTTTTGATTTATTGTAGAGACGAAGTCTCGCCAAGTTGCCCAGATGGGTCTCGAACCCACGGGCTCAAGCAATCCACTCGCCTCGGCCTCCCAAAGTGCTGGGATTACGGGCTGCGTCACCGAGCCCGGCCTCTAAGTCCCTTTTTATGGCCAAATAACATTCTGCAATTTGTTTAACTATTCTTCTGTTGATGGACATCTGGGTTTTCACCTTTGGACTGTTGTGTTCTCCTGTGAACAGTAAGTGCGCATGTACACGTAGTTGCTGAAACACCTATTTGAATTCTTTTAGATATATACGTAGGAGCAGAATGTCTGGGTCATATCGGACTTATGCGTTTAATAACCATCCTCTTTTCCATTGCGACTACGCCATTTTGCATTTCCACCAGCAATGTACAGAAAGTTCCAATTTCTTCACATGCTTGCCAACATTTGCTTTCTACTTTAAAATATCTATACATAGGCCGGGCTCAGTGGCTCAGTGATCCCAGCGCTCTGGGAGGCCGAGGCGAGTGCACTGCCTGAGCCCGCGGGTTCGAGACCTGCCGGGGCGACTTGGCAAGCCCTTGTCTCTACAATAAATCAAAAAAATTAGCCAGGCATGGTAGCACGCGCTTGTGGTTCTGGCTACTTGGAAGGCTGAGGCAGAAGGATCGCCGGAGCCCAGCAGGTCAAGGCTGGGATGGCTGTGAGCGTCCCACTGCACTCCAGCCTGGGCGACGGAGTGAGACTCCAACTCATATATATATATATATATCTCCATTCTCATGGGTGTGAAGTGACCTCACTGTGGTTTTGGTCTACACTTGCTTAATGATGCATGATACTGAGTATCTTTTCATGTGCTTGTTGGCCATTTGTATACCTTCTTTGGAGAAATGTCTTCTGAAATTGGGCTGTTTTTCTTTTTATTGTTACGTTGTAAGTCATAGTCTGGATATTGAAGTCTTATCAGGTATATAATTTGCGAATATTTTCCTCCATTCTGTCAGTTGTCTTTTCACTTTCTTGATCACATCCTTTGATGTGCAAAAGTTATAATTTAGATAAAGTTCAGTTTACCTGTTTTTCTTTTGTTGCTCGTGCCTTTGGCGTCCTATCTGAGAATTCATTGCCAAATCCAAGGTGGCGAAGATTTACTCCTGTGTTTTCCTCTAAGAGTTTTGCGGTTTTAGTTCTTATGTTTAGGTCATTGATACATTTTGAGTTAATTTTGTATATGGTGTGAGGTAGGGATCTAACTTCATTTTTTGCATGTGGAAATCCAGCTGTCCCAGCATCATTTGTTGAAGAGACTCATCGTTCCCCCATTGAATGGTATCAGCCTTGCCGGAAATCAGTTCACTCTAGAGATTTGGTTCTTGTGGGTGTTTAAAGCCTGGATTTTTGCCCCGGTCTTGCCACTTTGCAGTGTATGCCGGAGGGAGGGACTTCCTCTCTCTGAGCCTCTATCTCCTTGATCAGGAAATGAAAGACTTGGATTTCCTCGCTGCACGTTCTGAGTTGCAATTGCCTTGTGCAGGCCAGTTCTGAGGTGGCTTCGCCAGCGTGGGGCAGGGATCCTCCCTTCCTCGCCTTCACTTCCTGCTGTTCCTCTCTGTCTTCTGCAGAGATCACATTTCCCTTTTCCTTTAGGTTAACTGCTGGAAATCTCCAGGGACTGCACAGTCTCCTGCAGTGAATTCTCCCCACAGCCCCGGTGTTGAAGCTAGACTTTCAGCCTGCTGCTCTTGGGATAATGGGGTGCTAATCTTCCCATCCACCTTCATGTTTATTTATTCCATAACTCTAAACGAATTCGCCCAGTAAGTTGGACGTGAAATTCCCGAATCAGGCCTGAGTCTCTGCTGTGTTGCCAAGATTATGGTCCGTTGCGTGGTGCGCTAGGAATACTGTAGTCCTGAAGAGGCCAGAACACACCATAACCGATCCCCATTCCCAGTTCCCTTCCCATCAGCAGTTCTTGACTGTGATCTATCCTGTTCCTTTCTTACTGAGAAAGAAATCACGCCATTGTACAGTGCCTGCTCCCTGTAATTCTCACCACGGCCAGGTGAGGGTGGTAGAGTGCTGATGTGGACCTGCTGGGGAGGCGTCGGGGATATCACGACCTCCTCGCTCAGTGCTCTGTCTGACGGAACCTCCTCAGACTCTCACCAGAAGTGAGAGTCTTGTCTCAAGCAGCTGGAGGTTTCTGTCCTAGAGATGAAACGATTCTCTGCTTCACCTTCTGGGAGCCCAGAGCCCCATCTGGATCTGACGGTTGACCCTGGGGGAGGCTCTCCCAGCTCCATTTTGTATAACCTTGACTTACCTTTGGCTTCATTTGACTTTTCTGCCCTGGTATTTTCCCCTCTCCTTCTTCGCACCTGCTTGAATGTGTCAGCATCTCCAGTCGGTCTCCATGGAGTAAGTTGTGGTTGTCTAGTTCACAAGGTCGTCCGTCCGCTGCACCAGGAGGCTGGCTGAGCAAAGTACTGAACTGGGCCAGGAGCCCGACCCAGCCTTGCCACTCTTGAGCTGCATGACTTTGGGCAAATAGCCCTACCTCTCTGGGTCTTGGGTTCTGCGTCTGCAAAAGGGAAAATTTAACTGGGACAATCAAGACAATGGTCTTAACTCCCCCACTCCAAGAATCAGAGGAAACTTTGGACCCTCTCTTCTGAACATGCCCAGGCAGAAAGAATCTTACTTGCAGGAACCCTTAGAGGGTTCTCCGATGGCTCATAAAACCTGAATCTAGGATCTTCCAGCTCAGATGGTAGGACGAGGGGAGGGACCCTAACCAGGCTGGGCCCCATTTCACACGGGGAAGGGGTCGTGTCTCAAATTTCCGGGTACTTACCCGCCCACCCCGGTGGCCCCATCCTTCCTCGACTGGGCCATAGGGCCAGAGGCACTTAATCCGGACGGGACAGCAGGCCTTTCGGGACACCCACACCCCTCCTGGGAGGGGAAAAGGACGAATGCTCCAGGGACAAAGCGGCCTCCTAGGGAGATGGACTCAAGATGGAGCTTGTCCTCTGGCGACCTCTCCCATGCTTCCGTGAAATGGGGCCAAGCCGAGAACCCCCTGGTGAGAACGCATTAGCCCAGGGAGCTCGGGTCTCCCTCTGCGGTGAAGGGAAGTAAAACTCCCTTTGCTCTGGAAAAGCTCCCCATCCGTGGGGCTCATGCCTGTTTTCCCCAGCTGGAACCGAGTCACGAAAATTCTTTTATGATCCGTTTTCTGGCCCTCGCCCCTGTTTTCTTTGGAATCCTAAAGCAACATCCTAAATTTCCTCTGCCTAATTTTAGTCTCTAGGAACTGCAGCCAGATGATGTCAGATTGAATATTAGATGCCATTGGTCTTCCGAGGCCGGGCTCTGTCACCAGCTCCTGGCAGCCGCCCGGTCCCGCGGGGTCAGGTGTGGGCCTGGGAGGCATCACGGTCATCAGCCACAGACAGAGCTGTGGCCGGGAGGGAAGGGGCCTTTCTTCTCTGTGGGACATGTCTTTCTTCTCTTGTGTGCTCCTCGGGCAGAGCCGGGGAAGGTTTTCCCAAGACAAAGGACCGTTCTCACTCATTGGCGAGCCCCCGTGGTGTGCCGAGCCCCCGTTTCCAAGCCCCGGTTTTGTGCCAAGAACCTCCTGTGTGCCCAGAAGAAGTGGGCAAGTGCTCCCTGGGAACGTGGGCCCCGGCCTCCCACACTCGCCCGAGCACCTTCCAACAGCCGCATCTGACCTCACCACCTGGGGGCGGACCCAGGTCCGTGAACCAATCTGACGTCCCTCCCTCCCCAGACCCCTGGGGGCTCAGCTTCTGTGTCTGTTGGAGCTACCTGGAGCCCCAGCTGGGCGTGTGGCTTCGGCCTCCAGGAACGCATTTCCAGCGAGTGGAGGCAGCCCTCCCAAGGCAGATGCTGGAGACGGAAGCTTCTCGCTTGGAGCTGCTTTCTCAGGCTTCTCCTATCATCAGGCCGTAAAGCTTGGAGGTGCCATCCCCCACGTCCCCCCTTGATTCTGCTTGTGTGTGAGGCCTGCGGGGGTCTGTGTCCTGCACAGAGAGGGCTGGTCCCGGGCAGGGCAAGGGGCTGACTCTTCAATGGAAGCCCCCCACCACCCTGGGGAGGGAGGGAGCACTGGACCGGGAGTCCGGCCAACCAGGTTCAAGTACCATGGCTTGTGCCATGTGCCAGCTGGGTATCTTGGCCACCTCCCGTCTCTTCTCGGGATCTCTACTTCCTCTTTCATCAGGGTAGGAAGCTTCCCCTCCTTTCTACAGTCAAGGAGACTTTGGTCCCTCCCGCCTTGGACTTGCATCTGGCCAGGGTTCTGCAGTCTCTGAGCAAGTTCACAGCCCCCACGTTCAGTCCCAGGGGTGGGCTGTGGCCTTCTCTTAAGCAGGTGGTGCTAACCATGACAACAGTGCAGCTAGGCCCAGAGCATCCGGGGGCAGTGGCTTCCTCGGGATCCACAGAGACCCCAGCTCCTGACGTGGGCCCCCCGTCCTTTGATGTCCATCGCGTAGCTATGACCAAGTGCGTGGGAGGACGATGCTTGAACGTGCTCACACAGCCGCACGTGACACAACCTCGCATTTGCATAAGAGGCGTGGACAGACAGAACACATGTGAGTGCGTGCTCACAGGCACACGTAAACATAGCCATGTAGACATGAGCACATGTGTACATCCATGTTGAGGCCATTGAATGCGAGGCATTGACACACACCCGCACACGCATGCGCACACGCATGCTCACAGCCTCTTGAGGCTTCTTCCAGCAGCTTCTTTCGCTCACAGTGGGGGCTGGTCTAGAGTAGAAAGAGCTCTGGAACTGGAGTGAGGATGTTTTCATCCTTTCTTGCTGTTGGTGTCCATGGGCCCTCCCTACGCCTCAGTTTCCCTGGCCGAACAATAAGGATCCTCGGAACAGTGCCCCAACTGTCTGTGTGGGGTCAAAGGGGAAGCTTTGCACGCTGTTACCTGTGCTTCAAGGACGTGTTCTTGGAGAACAAGTCTGGTGCAGCATGCTACCAGGTTTCCTGCCTCAGCCTCTCGAGTAGCTGGGACTACTGATGTGCCACTATGTCTGGCTAATCATTTTTTGTAGAGACTGAGCCTCACTGTGTTCCCCAGACTGGTCTTGAACTCATGGACTCAAGGGATTCTCCTGCCTCGGCCTCCCAAAGTGCTGGGAGTACAGGCGTGAGCCACTGTGTCTGGTCTGGGCTGTGTATTTTCCTTTTTTTTTTTGAGTTGGAGTCTCACTCCGTCACCCAGACTGGAGTGCAGTGGCCGCTCCCGGCCACCGCAGCCTCGACCTGCTGGGCTCTGGCGATCCTTCCGCCTCAGCCTTCCGAGTAGCCGGAATTACAGGCACGCGCTACCACGCCCGGTTAATTTTTTGATTTATGGTAGAGATGAGGTCTCGCTGCCCAGGCGGGTCTCCAACCCGCGGGCTCAGGCCATCCACTCGCCTCAGCCTCCCAAAGGCGCAGGATTACAGGCTGAGCCACCGAGCCCGGCTTGGGCTGTGTATTTTCAATAATTCTTGCATTACTCTGTCTTTTACATCCAGGCATTTGTAGTAGGAGAGTTTCTAGGTGGTCAGAGTCCAGGGTCTTGGCAGAATCGGACCGTGGCAGAGCAGGGCCCTCCCTTGTGATGGCCTGTAGACACACACTCCTGAGGGCCCGCTTCCTGTAAGGTTGCAAGTCCTTACGTGAATGCCATCGACCACGGTAGCTAGACCAGGGCTCCATCCCACGTCCTGGGACCAGGGGCCTTCTTGTCCACGTGTGGCATCCGGTGACTCCCAAGCCAGGGACCAGCAGGGCCTGCCCGCCTTTGGCTGGCTTTTCTTAGGATGGCTCCCCAGGACTGCCTTTTCTTAGGATGGCTCCCCAGGACTGCCAGCGGCTCAGCTCCTGGGCTGGCCGGGCCATTTTTGCTCTTGAGCAGTCAGGACTCGGCTGTCACCCGGAGCCCCCAGGAGTCCCAGCCCCGAGACGTGCTTCGATCCCGCTACCCCCATGGCCGGGGACTTTCCTGTGCCTCTCAGCTAAGTAGGTTTTGCTTTCCCCAGTTGACGCCATTTGAAAGGCTCAGTGTGGCTGGGCTGATGGAGGTGTTGACTTGGGACTCAGACAGGAGCGTCTGTGGGAAGAGTGGGGGGCCCAAGTGCTTTGAGTTGCCCCTGTGACTGGCCCAGAGGTACCTCCACCAGCTGGGTGTGGTGGTGTGTACCCAGCTACTCGGGAGGCCAAGGTGGGAGGAATCACTGGAGCCCAGAAGTTCAAGACCAGTCTGGACAACATAGGGAGACCCGGCCTGTACAAAAAATAAAAATTACAGTTTAAAAACTTAGCCGGTCGCGGTGGCACACCCCTGTAGTTCCAGCTACTCAGAGAGGCTGAGGCAGGAGGATCGTTCAAGCCCAGGAGGCCGAGGCTGCAGTGAGCAGTGACCACACCACTGCTCTCAAACCTCGAGCACACGTGTGAGACACGTGAAATACAAAGCCGGATTCCTAAGTCAGGAACGTGCTCCAGGTGCCCCAGGTACCAGAACCTAAGGAGGCAGAGGGTTTTGCTGCTCATGCTGTGGTCGCCGTGGTGTGGTCATGGGAGTCCTGGAAAGTGAGAGCAAGGTTTACCCCTAGGCCAGAACAGGGGAGGAGCCCTGGGCTTCTCTGCCACAGGGAGTTAGAGCAGGACTTGGTGGAAGAGGCCGCTCTGGAAATCCCACGCCAGGCTCAGGGAGGAAGCTTGTCCCTCTCTGTCTGTACTCTGGATGGGGGAAAAACATAAATCTGAAAATTAAAACCTTGGCTTTCCCCACACATTCAGAGCTCAAACGGATGCTACCTCCGTGACCACAAAAGAGGGGTTCTGGGGGGAGCCATAAACGGTTCCGGTGAAAAACCCCAAATAAAGTATCAGCTATTCACGTCCAGCAGTGCACCAAAAAGTAACAGAACCCGACCAAGCAGGGTCCTTCAGGAAATCTGTTCGTGTAATTCAGTCCTTTCACAGATTAGGAGAGAACGGTGTTTGATGAAATTCAACACCTATTCATGATGAAAACTTCTGGCAAGCTAGGAGGAGAAAGAAACTTCCTGGCACGCAGAAGTGTGCCAGGAAGTCCAGCTCCTGCGGCCCCCAGCAAGCACCGAGCTAGTGTGAGACATTCGAACCCTCTTCTAAAGTCATGAATGGGCTTTGGAGGTGGTTGTCCTGACTTCTACCCAGCATGCCCCACAGGCCCTCGCCTGTGCAATGTTGACCTAAAGGATTAAAAGGTAAATAGGTGGGAACATCCTTCATGAGAAAAGGCGCATTACCAAAGCACCAACACAAGCCACAGACCTGAAGGGGATATTTACAAGGCTTGAAATTGGCGATGGGTATCCGAAAATACAGAAAGAACTGCGAATTCCTATGAGAAAGGGCAATCCAGGCTGGGCTCGGTGGCTCAGCCTGTCATCCCAGTACTTTGGAGGCCAAGGCAAGTGGATTGCCTGAGGCTGCGGGTTCGAGACCCACCTGGGCAACTTGGCGAGACCTCATCTCTACAATAAATCAAAAAAAAAAAAATCAGCTGGGCGTGGTAGCGCATGCCTGTAATTCCGGCTACTCGGAAGGCTGAGGCGGAAGGATCGCCGGAGCCCAGCAGGTCGAGGCTGCGGTGGCCGGGAGCGGCCACTGCACTCCAGTCTGGGCGACAGAGTGAGACGCCAACTCAAAAAAAAAAAGAAAAAAGAAAAAGGACAGTCCAATAGGGAAATGAGTTAAGGGGACAAATGCGAATGTCCCAGAGCGGGAAAACAGCAGTGGCCCCAAAACCTGTGTAAAGATGTTCAGCCTCATTAGCAATGCGGAAAATGCAAATTCAAACCACAAGGAGATCGCGTTTCGCACCCACCCGACTGGCAGAGCTGCCGCGGTCTTGGGCGGCTGCACCTCCAGGCTCTGGGGTCTGAGGCAGGGGGGTCGTGGAGGAGGCAGGGACCCAAGCCATGTCCCCACCCACCCCCGCAGTAGAGAGGCCCCTTCCCTCAGGCCTTGGCCGGGGCTGGCCCCAAGGCAGGGGACAGGAAGCTCTGACTGGTGAGGCAGTACCATTTGGGTCTTACCCAGGCCCTGCGGGGGGGATCTCCTGAGACTCTGCTTCCCCGGAATCTACTGGTGTCAGGGTCCCCCTCCCACAAGCCAGGTGATGGGCCTCTGGCTGCAGCGCCTGGGCCTGGCCCGCAGAACTGGGGGGCAGGAGAGAGAAGGGGACGTGGGAGCCCTTTCGAGAGAATCTGCATCTCCAGCTGCCCGTCCACAACCATCATATCCCGACAGCTCGGAGAGGCAGAAGGGAGGGGGTTTGGGCTCCCTGCCTGCAAAGAGCAGGCTGCAGGCCCCGAGGCCAGACTTTGGCCGTCTCCACCCCTGCAGTGGCATTGCTTCTGGCCCGAGCCTTCTCCCATCTGCTCCACGGTGACACCAGCTAGGCTCCCAGAAGCCTGGGGTGGGACCAGTGTGGGCGCCAGCCCTGTCCGTGCGGCAGAAGCTTCCCCCACTGCTCCAGGCCAGTGCCCAGGTGCTGAGAAACATGGCCGACAGGAGTCCCAGCCTGGTCGGAGGGGACTTCCACCGCCTTCCTTGAACCTGTGCCCAGATGGTGTCCTGATCAAGGAGGATTGCCGTTTCTGGATTCGGGACACTCTCATAACTTCACAGGGCTGGTCCATCTCTCCCTCTCTCCTCCTTAATTATGAGGACAAGCGACCTTCTCAGGCTCTCTGGAAGAAGGAAAGGTGGATGGGAGAGTGCTTTGTAAAGCACTGTGCCCCCCAGGGTACTGAGGACTCATTCTTACTATGGTGTAAATGACTGAGAGGGAGTAATGAGGTGCCACCCAGGAGGGTGAACTGGGTTGTAGTCCTGGGTCAGCCACCTCTCAAACGTGTGATGTGGCCACGAGCCACTTGAAACCCAGATCTGTTTTCTAATCTGTGCAAAAAAAGGGCCGAGTGAGAACATTCTACAGTCCATCCTGTCTTTACAGTTGTATGGGAGATTTGCTTTTTAACAGGAGAATGAATGACAGCAACCCTTTCTCAGACATGCAGTCTAATCCTGCATCCTCTAACCCTTTCAGGGGCCCCAGAAGGTGGCCTTGATGATTCTTGTCTTATGGACAAAGCAACTGAGGTTCGGAAAGCTAAGTTACTTACCCAGAATCACACAGCTCATCAGAAGCAGGGCCCAGAGACACGACTAAGCCTTAAGCTATCAGGCAATCACTGTCAAACCCTGCACAAATGCCTTTGTGTTGTTTAGATGTGTCTTAAACCAGCGGCCCCCAACCTTTTGGGCACCAGGGACTAGTTTCATGGAAGACAGTTTTTTCCACGGACTAGGGGAGGTGCAAGGGTGCAGGGAGGGCCCATCGGCCATTAGATTCTCACGAGGAGCGTGAGGGTTCGACGCCTGTGAAAATCTGATGCCTCCTCTGATCTGACAGCAGACAGCCCTCCACATGCCCGCCGCTTCTGCTGTGACCAGTACCGGTCTGGACCCAGGGGTTGGGGACCCCTGGCTTAAACTATTCGTGTCGGGGAGGGAGGTCAGGGGCAAGTGTCTCTAAGAGATAACCAGCTTATTCCAAGTGACCTCCCCAGCTGGAAGATACAGGCCGTTAGAAGAAAATCCATTCTGGGTCCCAGGTGAAGGGCTGAGCTTGGTGAGGGGAGAGGGTCCACCGAGTCCTTTCGTTACCAGGCAACCTCCGCCTGCCGTGTAAAGGTGTGAGCAGAGTCTGACCCCGAGAGTCAAGGTGTCTCTGTCCCCTGCCCTACGCGTCTTCCTTCCCTGCTTCCCTCCCTGTCGACAGGATGCCAGGTGGGCTTGGTGTCCAGTCGGACCTTTCCCCAGCCAGGAGGGGTGGCTGGCGAGTGGCCCCTGAGAAGTAGGTATAGTGGGAAGGGGCAAACCAGGCAGCCCCTCTGCACTCAGAAGCCTCAAAACCCCTGTGCCTCCATGGCCGCCTGGGGGGGCTGAGCCCAGACTGCCCCATGCCAGGAAGCAGGCAGCTTCTGCACAAACATGACATCCCCGAGGGGTGTAGGAGGGATCTCCGTCACATGTGCGATCCCTTGGGTGTGGAAGAACGGGGCGGGGGACTTGCCCGTCTTGAGCTCCGGGGGCAAGGTTAGCCGAGGAGGCGTCCCTTGAATCTGTTACCTAGCAAAGTCCCAGAAGCAATTTTGTGGGGGGGGCTTACTCTGTTTTTAAAAAATGTTTGGACCTCTATAAAAAATTAAAAAAAAAAAATTAACTGGAGCCGGACTCAGTGCCTCAGCCTGTAATCCCGTGCTTTGGGAGGCCGAGGTGAGCGGATTGCCTGAACCTGTGGGTTCGAGACCCGCCTGGGCAACGTGGCGAGACCTCATCTCTACAATAAATCAAAAAAATTAGCCAGGTGTGGTAGCGCACGCCTGTAGTTCCAGCCACTTGGAAGGCTGAGGCGGAAGGATCGAGGCTGCGGGGGCCGGGAGCGGCCACTGCACTCCAGTCTGGGCGACGGAGTGAGACTCCAACTCAAAAACAACAAGAAAATTAACTGGGCACAGTGGCAGCGTTCCTGTAGTCTCAGCTACTCAGGAGGCTGAGGCAGGAGGATCGCCAGAGCCCAGGAGGCGGAGGCTGCCGTGAGCCGTGATCGTGCCACCGCACTCCAGCCTGGGCAATAGAGGGAGACCTCGACTCAAAACAACTAAAATAGAACAAAAAATAAAAACGTTTGACAACTGCTACTCTGAGCCCTTCTCCAAGAGGGGGCAGGCGGCGGCCCCTCCAGCCAGGGATTCAGCCTCTGACGGAGACCTTGGGAGGCCCAGCTCCCCTCGGCTCACCTCCCAGCTCCCCTGACCAATCCTCAAGAGGCGGGGCCAGGGCCCTTCCAGTTGAGCCCGGACATCGACTGGAAGCCTCCCTGGGCCCTCCCTTGCCTTCAGGGCAGCAAGGATCCCTGGAGGGAAGGGACATGCCCAGGAGCATGTGGTCTTGGACAAAGATGCAGAGTGGGTCCCCAGGAACTGTAATGTAAATACATTTAATTTAATGTATTTTGAGGGTTGGGGTCTCACTCTGTTGCCCAGGCTGGAGTGCAGTGGCAGGATCACAGCCTCTACCTTCTGGGCTCAGGCGATTCTCCCACCTCCACCTTCTGGGCTCAGGTGATCCTCCCACCTCAGGTGATCCTCCCGCCTCCCATCCCAAGTAGCTGGGACTACAGGTGTGCGCCACCACGCCCGGCTAATATTCTACTGGTTTTTTTTGTAGAGATGAGATCTTGCTATGTTGCCCAGACTGGTCTCAAGCTCCCGGACTCAAGCAATCTTCCCGCCTTGGCCTACCAAAAGCTAAGATTACAGGTGTGAGCCATCGCACCCAGCCGGTCTTTAATTTTAAAAACTCTGCTACCGTTTCCCTCTGAAAGCCCCAATGGTCAGAGAGCCTAACCCTCTTCTTGGTGGATGCTTGGAGCCCCCTGTGTTCCCCTCAAGGGCTGCTTGCTTCCTTCTGGGCCTTGACTGGTGGGGGCTGCAGGAGTCTGAGACCCCACCCGGGCCCGAGGCTGTGGGTGCCCCCGCAGCCCTCTGGGGTTCAGAGTCCCTGGCAGGCAGGCAGCCCGTCCCCTGGTCCGGAGGCTCCCGGGCCTCCGGCTCTGCCTCTTGTCCCCTGAACCTTGACCTTGGGCTTGGAGCTCTGTCGAGAGGGATTCTTTCCCAGGGACACAGAGCAATGGCAGCGCCCCATGTCCAAACGGGTCAGGAACCACGGAGCACGTCTCTCCCGCCCGAGCTTGGTGTCCTCTTTCAGCCGGGGTGAGGCCGGCTGCCAGCTCTGTGGGGCCCTGGGAGATATTTCTGATTTCCTTCTGGATGAGGAAAAAAGGGCTCGAGTGCTTCAAACAATAACTTCAGATTAGCGACATGATCCTCAGAAATCCACCCAAGAGAAGCCTCTGAATCACTGAACCCTGAAAGATAAACATTTTCAGGGATGACCTCTCTGTATTCTCGCTCCCCCACACGGCTGCTAAGACTGGATCAATTATTTTTGTGGCGATGAAATCCCCTTCAAGTCCTGAGGGGCATTCCTGGAAGACTTGGATTCTCTCCACTGAGAAAATTGTAACCCAGCCGCCCGCCTCCAAGCGTCCCTGGCTGTGGAGACCTCGCCCTGGCCCCAGCAAGTACTGCATCCTGCAAGAGCCTTGCGTCTCTATTCTCACGCCATCCATTCTGGGACCTTCTCCCAGCCATGGCCTGTCCGAAGGACAGGGCCCATGACAGATACAGTCACTGAATCACGGACCTGGCACGACCTGTTACAGTCGCCTGTCCAGAGCTTCACCTTTGGGTAATCTGTCTGGCAGGCGACGCAGTCATGCCAGGGTCAGAGTGGCCCCGGTGGGCGTCAGAATCCAGGGGCAAACGCTCACGCACCTTTTCAGGAGCTGTCCCCGACATGACAGTGCTTGGAAACCTTTTGATGTTCCCAAGGTGGCCCGGAGGTCAAAGGCAGCAGCTTGGAAGGAAAGAACCCGGGCTCTAGAGTGTTTCTGATCTCGGTCCCCCTTGCCGCCTGCGGGGCTGGCATCACTTCATGACCTCCAAGTCTCCGTTTTCATCATCTGTAAAAGAAAAGTGGAGACACATCCAGGACAGCACTGTGGACCCTCGGAGACCGTGGCTCTTGTTACTGTCATCACCATAAATGGCCAGTGAGAACTGAAAAGAAGACATTTGCTGACATCACCAGCAGGATCCAGGCAGATCACGAATCCAAACCCAGAAGCCAGGGCTCAGGAAACCCAGGGTTTGGGGGGCAGAGGGAGGGTGACGTGGAGACAGGCTTTTAACTCGGGGGCGGCCACCCTCCACACACAGATGCTCCCCACCCGAGAGCTCCCGTGCGTGGCCAGCACGAGGGGTGCCTGTCATCACACCCTTGGCTTGCAGGCGCAGGGCCGTCGGTCACTTCTGAGATGAATTTCTCTCCAAAACGGTCTGGGTGCAAAAGGCTCTTCTGCCGGCAGCCCGTGAAAGTCCCTAAGGACCCTGTGTTCTGTGCTGTCCCTGGCAGAGCGGCCCTGCCTGCCCCAGGCAGGCGTGGGGTGGGCTTGCTCAAGAGCGTGCTCTGAGCATTCCGGAATCTGGCATCGGCGATGTTCCCGAGGGAGTTCTGGATATGGCAGCCGCTGCACCCTGCTTGCATCCACGGAGAGCTCGTGCCCTCCCCGGGCATTCTCACAGACGGAGGGCAGAAGGTCTGGACCAGGCAATAGACCAGGGGCCCCATTTCATTGAGAAGAAAAACTGAGGGTCACTGATAGGGAGCAGGCGAGCTGGGATGGAACCAAGGCAGCTGGCTTCTTCTCATCCTGCTGATGGCTTTGCCTGGTCTGTGCCAGGCCCATGGGCTGCTTCCCCGTACACAGAGGGCCCGTGCGGCCTCCCAGGGAATTGTGCTTGAGAAGGAGCCACCGTGATGGGACCCGTCTGCTGGCAGGAGGCAGAGCCCAGCCCCTTCCCTGCAGGAGAGGAGGGGCAAGGTGTATGCCCAGATGATCGGGCTTCTGGCCCAGTGATGGTCACCGACTCCGAGAGCGATGAGTCTGCAAGGGCCTGAGAGAGGGTTGAAGTGGCCCCTGCCTCTGGCGGAGAGGCCCAGAGAGGGCGGAGCCCGGCCTGAGCACACAGCACTGTTCCCAGTGCCTGGCCCCACTCCCTGCTCAGCGGACCTCAGCCGATGCTGGCAGGGGCACAGCGGGTGTGTCGACGTAAGCCTCAGAAGGTGTCGCTCACGGAGCCTGGAGCCTGCAGCCTGACTTGGGCAGAGCGTGACAGGCAGCAGGAAGCCACCGGTGGGGCCAGGTAGCCCCAGTGCTGTGGCTTGGATGTCACCTGTCAGGCCCCTCCAGATCCCGTGTTGAAGTTTGCCCCTAGTGATGGAAGTGGGCCTGGCAGGAGGCACTTGGGTCCTAGGGGCAGATCCCTCATGGATGATTCTCTGAAGAACTGCTTGTTGAAAAGAGCCCGGCCCCTCCCCTCTCTTGCTTCCCCTCTCACCATGTGATCTCCGCACACACCCACTCCCCTTCACCTTTACGTGTGGGAGCAGCCTGAGCCCTCCGCAGATGCAGACGCCAGTGCCATGCTTCGTGTCCAGCCGGCAGGACCAGGAGCCAGATACACAGCTTTGCTCTATACATCACCCAGTCTGGGTTTTCCTTCACGGCAACACCAAACAAGCGAAGACAGCCTCCCCCTGTCGGCAGCCTCTTGGTGCTCGTTTCGGTTCATGTTACCGGAGAGGCCGTGGGTGGAGTAGGTGACGTGGGAGGGACCCTGCCCTTCTCCATAGGAGGTCACTGGGGTTTTTGTCTGACGAGGCTGAGTGTAAGTCCCCTCTGTGACCCAGCAATTCCATTCCTAGAGGTCTCTCTAGCAAAAGTGAGTACAGATGTTCCCTAAAAGGCAGGCATGAGAATGTCCACTGGGGTTTTTGTCACAGCTCTGCCCCTGTGACCTGGGCAGGCCCCTCCTGTCTCTGAGCTGCTCTCTATGTGGCTGTCCCTGGGGACCACAGAGGGCCAGGGACTCTCAAGCAGCACACAGGTGCCAAGCGAGGTCAAGGGTGTGAGTGCTCTGTGAGTCAGGGGACCTCGTGTCGAGGGAGACTGTTTCTGAGCTTCTGTCTGTGTAGGAGGAGTAGACAGACAAATGCAATAGGTACACCGATGTCCACACACAGAGACACTTCCCCACAGCTCCCCCGGGTTTAGACTGAGTGTGTACGCATGCACACACACGCACACACACACACACGCTTGCATGTTTTCGCCCAGCGGGGTTTTTTCCCTTCTTTTTACAATTGCTATGCCCTGCGTCTCTCCACATGGGCCAGACCTCCGGCGCTCGTGAAATTAGAAGAGACCTTCTCTCCTTTTCCTTCTTCCCACGTCCTAGTTCGAGTCTGCCGTCTTTCACCCGACATTGTGTTTGTGAGATTCTCCCGTGGCACTGCATGTCATTTGTCTACGCTTAGGACTGTGTGGTGTTTTTATTTATCCAGTGGGCCACTGATAGGAATTTGGGTTATTTCTTTTTTTTTTTTCTGAGTTGGAATCTCACTCTGTTGCCTAGTCTGGAGCGCAGTGGCATGCTCATGGCCACCGCAGCCTTGACCCGCTGGGCTCCAGCAATCCTTCTGCCTCGGCCTTCCAAGTAGCTGGAACTATAGGCGTGTGCTATCATGCCTGGCTAATTTTTGGTTTATTGTAGAGATGAGGTCTCACCAAGGTGCCCAGGCTGGTCTCGAACCTACGGGCTCACGCAATCCACTTGCCTCGGTCTCCCGATGTGCTGGGATGGCAGGCTGAGCCACCACCAAGCCCAGTCAATTTGGGTTATTGCTAATATTTGGTTATTATCAGCAATGCTGCTGCAAATATACTCGTGCCTGTCTTTTAGTGAACATATGTATTCACTTTTTTTTTTTTTTTTTGAGTCGGAGTCTCACTCTATCGCCCAGACTGGAGTGCAGTGGCCGCTCCCAGCCACTGCAGCCTCGACCTGCTGGGCTCCGGCGATCCTTCCGCCTTCGCCTTCCGAGTCGCTGGAACTACAGGAGCCCACTACCACGCCCGGCTGATTTTTTGATTTATTGTAGAGATGAGGCCTCGCTTGCCTGGGCAGGTCTCGAACCTGCAGGCTCAGGCAATCCACTCGCCTCAGCCTCCCAAGGCACGGGATGACAGGCTGAGCCACCGAGCCCGGCTTGCATTTTCGTATACATTTTGGAATCAACCTGCAAATTTCCACACACACACAAAAACCTGATGGGATTTTGAATGGAATCACATTAAACCTATAGGTCACCTGGGGACAATTAAAATCTTTATAACACTGAGTCTTCCAACCCATGAACCTAGTATACCTTCCCATTTATTTAGTTCTTTAATTTCACTGATGTTTTCCAGTTTTCAGTAGATTAAGTCCTAGGTAATCACATACTTTATGATGCTTTTGTAAATGATATTATTTTTAAATTTTTCATTTTCTTTTTGTTTATTGTATGCCGGAATATGGTTGATTTTGTTGAACCATCTTTGTATTCTGGCCACCTTGCTAAGCCGACTTCATCCTTCTAATAATTTATCTTCAGATTTTGTTGGGGAAAAGATGCTTTAGGGTGTGATCCAGCCGTGGTATAAGACCTATCGACCTTGGACTTGGGGCTAGGCATGGAGGTAGATAGGGAAGGGAACCAGATAGACTCAGCCAGACAGGTCGGCAGAGCCCCCGGGGCCATGAGGGGTGGAATAGAAGTCACAGCCAGACTTTGCCCATGCCCAGTCGTCCGTTTCCATATCGTACTGGGGATTGCTGCCCACACCGGGCCACCCAGCCCAGCCCACCATGTCCGCAGGAGAGAGGAAGATGTGGGTTCTGACTCTGGCCATTGGTCGATAATCTGTGTGACACTGAGCACCTTGTCAGACTCCTCTGCACTTCATCCTGGTCACCAGCAAAGAGAAGGCAGCATGCCAGGGTATTTGTGTCTCCCACCCAGTAGATGGCTGAAGGGCACTGGTAACTTGAGTTCGCTCTCCAGCATGGCCCTTTGTACCCGTGTGGCATGTCTGAACATTGCCAGAAGTTTCCGCGGTCCCGCGACTGCTGACGTGGGTGCCCGTGGGGGTCGGGTGGCCAGCCTCCATTGTGTCCTCAGCCTCGGTGCAGTTGGTCCTTCCGGGTGTGTGTTTCTGCAGTGAGGACGCCCACGCGAGGCTTCTCTTGTCCAAGAAGGAACTCGAGTTCCTTTTCAGAAGACTCTTGGCAGACGTTCCTGAGAGCCTTGTCTTCTCTGTGCTCCCCGTTATAGGAGAGGATGGAATTTAATCATTCTGTCAGGTCCACAAGCCCTACAGCTGGGCCTGGCCAGCAGCCACAGCGGTGTCTGACCGGCAGGCTCCCGGCCCCCCGAGGGGGGTCATCGAGCCAGCATGTGGCAGGTCACGTGGGGGAGGCACGAAGCAGGGCCCCCACCACAGCCCGGCCTCTCTTTGGAGTCTGCAACTCAGGGAATCCAGACCCCACGATGACCTGGGACGAGGGGCTCTCTAAAATTAACGGGAGAGGTGGTTTCCAGGTACAGGCCTCTCTGCCACCCCCGGGGTCTCGCCACGTTGCCCAGGCTGGTCTCGAACCCACGGGCTCAGGCAATCCACTTGCCTCAGTCTCCAGAAGGCACCTTGCAGCTGTAGGCTGCACTGGAAACACCAGGACCAGGGAATTTAGAACTGTCATGGCTGCCTGCTCCGGGGGTCCCTGGGAGCTCCAACCTGCACCCGGCATGTGTCCCCTGCCTCTGACAGTGGGGGGAAAGGGATTCTTACCTGTTTCAGGGACCTGAGGGAGGTCTGTTTGAGCAGGTGGCCAGGGTCAGACAGAGGTGGCTAGGTCAGACAGAGTCTCCTATGGGTGAGGTAGGGCCGGGCGCTGTGGCTCACGCCTGTCATCCCAGTACTTTGGGAGGCTGAGGCGGGAGGATTGCCTGAGCCTGGGAGGTCGAGGCTGCAGTGAGCTGTGATCGCACCACTGAACTACAGCTTGGGTGGCAGAGCGAGACCCTGACTCAAGGAGAAAAAACAAGTCCAGGGAGCTCTCCCTGGGCTGATGAGTCCATGTAAGGCCTGTGTGACGCCAGCACCATCTCAGCCCGGGCCCTCCTCACTGTGCACTGTTGGGCTCATCTTGATTTGTCCTCTGTAGGTGGGAGGGGCCGGAGGGTCCCTCACCGGCTGATGCAAGGATTTCAAGAGTCACACACGCAGAGCACCGGCCGTTGTCACCTCAGGCCCTCCATAGTTCAGTGATTAAGAGCAAAGTGCACGGGCGTCCAGGTCATTTTCGGGCTGGGAGGCTTTCAGTAAATTTGCCTGACCTCACGGCGCCTCCCTTTTTCCATCTGCAAAATGGAGACAGCAATCTGGTTCCTGCCTAGGGGCTTCTGGGAGGCTGACATGGGAGAAATGGTTCTGCAGGGCCATGCATGCAGTAGGTGCTCAGCAAGTGCTTACCGATAGCGGCTGTCATCACCATCGTGGTCGCCAAGGCTCGGCTCAGATGCCACCTTCTCGGGAAGCCTCCTGGTCTCCTCAGCTGGGTTCCACCCCACCCTGGGTGCCCCTGAGTACCTGACACAGAGAAAGCCTCTGTGTGTTTGTAGAAAGGATGAAGAACTAAGGAGATTGTCAGAGACAGATTCTGCCTTCCTTTGCGAAATCTGGCAGCCGGAGCTGAATCACAGAGCACTATCAAGAGTCTGAGGGGCCGGGGGTGGTGGTTCTCACCTGGAATCCTGGCACTTTGGGGGGCCAAGGCAGGAGGATCGCTTGAGCTCAGGAGTTGGAGGCTGCAGTGAGCTGTGATTGTGCCACTGCACTTCAGCCTTGGTGACCAAGTGAGACCCCGTCTCGAAAAAATATGTATGAAGTCAGGTGTGGTGGCTCACGCCTGCAGTCCCAGCACTTTGGGAGGCCGAGTTGGGAGGATCACTTGAGCCCAAGAGTTTGAGACCAGCCTAGGCAGCAGAGTGAGACCTCATCTCTATAAACAATAAAAGAGTTAACCGGGTGTGGTGGTGTGTGCCTGTAGTCCCAGCTACTCCAGAGTCTGAGGTGGAAGGATTGCCTGAGCCTCGGAGTCAAGGCCGCGGTGGGCTGTGATCACACTACTGAACTACAGCTTGGGTGGCAGAGCGAGACCCTGACTCAAGCCAGGGAAAAAAGGAGTCCAGGGAATTCTCCCTTGGTTGATGAGTCCGTGTAAGGCCTGTTTGTGGACTGGGCTGTGTATCAGTCAGGGTTCTCCAGGGAAACAGAATCAATAGGGGGTGTGTGTGTGTGTGTGAATAAATATATTTTGAGGAATTGGCTCATGCTGCTATGGGTACTGATAAGTTCAGAGTCTGTGAGGCAGGCAAGGCTGTCAGGCTGGAATCGCAAGCAGGATTTCCACAAGGTTGTGAGGCAGCATTCCTTCCTCTCCAAGAAAGTCCATTTTTTACTCCTAAAGTCTTCAACTGATTGGATGAGGCCCACCCACATTCACAAGGGTGATCTCACTTAAAGCCATCGATGTGAACCACACCCACAAGATATCTTCCCCACAGCAGCGAGACTAGCATTTGCCCAAACAACTAGCCAGTGGGAACTCAGTCTACCAGGCGCCCTTCATGCCCCGGGTCTCCAGGCCACGCATCCTAAGGGATTATGGGAGCGGCAAGATTAGAGCCTCCTCGCCCCAGACCAGATGTGAGTTTCAGAGCCATTCGCCCCGCTCACTTCAGCAAGTGTGTGATGATCTCCTTGGAGCCCCATCGTGCCTCTCAAGGTGGGCCAGGGAGGGATGATGTCGCCCAGTTTGCTGGAGAGGAAACTGAGGTGCCAACCTTCAGTGACTTTGCCAAGGTGGTGAGTTGGTGGTGGAGACACACCTCCAGGTTCTTTCTTCACCTTTGCTTGCAATAGCCAGTGTTGTCAGGGTAACGGGTCTGTCTTGATCAGGCAAGGGAAGACATACAGACAGGGGCTGACTGTTTGGAGTATTTTATTTTATTTTATATTTTATTTTATTTTTATTTTATTTGAGTCAGAGTCTTACTCTGTCACCCAGGCTGGAGTGCAGGGGCACGCTCAACTCGCAGCCTCAACCTGCTGGACTCCGGCAATCCTTCCGCCTCAGCCTTCCAAGTCGCTAGAACTACTGGCATGCACCACCACACTCGCCTGATTCTTTAATTTATTATAGAGACGAGGTCTCACCAAGTTTCCCAGGCTGATCTCAAACTCCTGGACTCAGGCAATCTTTTGCCTCAGCCTCCCAAAGTGCTGGGATTACAGGCGTGAGCCACTGCGCCTGACCTCTTTGGGGTTTCTTTAAGACAAGGTTTCACTCTGTCTCCCAGGCTGGAGTGCAGCGTGTGATCATAGCTCACTGCAGCCTCGAACTTCTGGGCTCAACAGTCCTCCTGCCTCAGCCTCCCAAGTAGCAGGACGTCCGGATACACACCATCACACCCAGCTAATTTTTCTTTAAATTTTTCTGGAGATGGGGTCTCACTGTGTTGCCCAGGCTAGTCTCAAATTCCTAGACTCAAGCCATTTGTTATAAGGGAGAGGTTTATACTCACAGACTCCCTAGGAACAGGAGGCAGGGCATGCCACACAGGGCCAGGAGGGGAACCACTGGGTCCTGGGGAAGCAAAGGGAGTGGGGAAAACAGGGCTGAGACTCTGTTGTGATTTCTGCTGGAAGGGGTGGGTAAGGCAAGGAAAACAGACTTATGGCTGGTGGATGGGAATCATTTCAGCAGGCTCTGGGGAGCAGTTGCTGTTCCTCGAGGTCTGGCACTTGGCCCCGGGGTGATTAGGGCAGGGGACAGTGGCTAGTAAAGGAGGAGGTTGGAGGTGTGGCCTCTGCTGGCTCGTTTGCCTGTGAACGTCCCTTCCTGGCTCCAGGAATTGGCTAGCCCTGGGAGGGGCGGTCTCTCCAGGGTCAGCAAGGCCTGGGTGTCAAAGCATCAGAGACACAGAAAATAAAAAGGCAGGATGAGCCGGGCTCGGTGGCGCAGCCTGGAATCCCGCGCCTTGGGAGGTCGAGGTGAGTGGATTGCCTGAGCCCTCAGGTTCGAGACCCGCCTGGGCAACATGGCGAGACCTCATCTCTCCAAGCAATCAGAAAACTAGCCGGGCGTGGTAGCGCGCCTGTAATTCCAGCTCCTTGGAAGGCGGAGGTGGAAGGATCGCCGGAGCCCAGCAGGTCGAGGCTGCGGTGGCCGGGAGCAGCCGCTGCACTCCAGTCTGGGTGACGCAGTGAGACTCCAACTCAAAAAAAAAGGCAGGATGAATACACCCAGCAAGCTGTGGGTGGACCTCGTCGGCTGTGGGGATGGCTGGGCCCTGGACTGAGGGTGCGTCTGGTCTGAGGCCGTGACGCTGGCCAGGTCTCTTTCCTCCTCTGGGCCTCAGCTTACTTACATGTACGTAACTTCCAAAGTCTGCTCCTGGCCTGTTAAGAACTACACCTGTCATCCCAGCACTTTGGGAGGACAAGGTTTGAGTCTAGGAGTGTGAGACCAGCCTCATCTATGCAAAAAATAAAAATAAAAATAAATTAGCTAAGCATGGTGCCGCATGCCTGTCGTCCCAGCTCCTCGGGAGACTGAGGCAGAAGGATTGCTTGAGCCCGGGAGATCAGTGGGTTGTGATCATGCCGCTGCGCTCCAGCCTGGATGACAGTAAGACCACAACTCAAACCAAAACAAAAACAAAAAGCCAATGATCCCCAAGGAACAGCTTTTCCGTCTGTTTCATGGATACTTATTAAACACCTACTGTGTGCCTATTGACATGCAGGATTGCTAGTTGCCTACTGATATCCAGAACCAGAGCTTGGTTCCTGCAAAGGGAAACCAGAAACCACAGGTCCACATGAATGGGGACCTGCCTTCAGGGTGACAGTGGCCCCAGGGTGAGGGGTCACCAAGCCAGCGGCTCAGAGATGGAGAAAGGCCAGGAACCTGGGGTTGGTCACCCCTGGACTGAGTGTTAGATGCTGGCTTTGTACCTTGGCCTAAGACAAAAGACCAACGCTGGGGCCAAAACCTCTCCCTCCCCTCAATTCTTCCCACCCTGCATGGCACCCAAATGAGGCAGGGACAGTTGGCCTCATTTCCAGACCAGGGAACTGAGCCAAAACATATAACTTCACCCAGAAATATTATAAAACCAAGGGGGAAAACTCACCCCAATCCCACCGTTGCAACTATTTTAATTTTTCCATGTTCCCTCTATTCTCTGGTTATACATCTTTTATAATCATAAGCAATACAGAAACAATTCTGTATATTTTTCGCATAGTATCATGAGTGTATTCCATGCTTTTACCTGGTTAAAACTCTTAATTATATGATGCATATTAAATATGTATGTTGTTTTTAAAACTCAGAGCGTTCTTCAAGGCCTATGATGAAAAAGAGAAGTCCCGTGTACCCCTGTCTCCTCTCAATTTTTTTCCCTATAGTCATTTTTTTCCCTGCTTTGAGTGGGAGTTTCACTGCCACCCAGGCTGGAGTACCGTCGTGTGCACACAGCTCATCACAGCCTCGACATCCTGGGCTCAGGTGATCCTTCCGCCTCAGCCTCCCAAGTAGCTGGGACTACAGGCACATGCCACCATGCCTGGATAATTTTTTTTTTACTTTTTGTAGAGACAAAGTCTTGCTATGCTGCCCCAGCCTGTCTCGAACCTCTGGACTCAAACGATCCTTTTGCCTTGGCCTCCCAAAGTGCTAGGACTACAGGTATGAGCCACCCCACCTGGTAAATCTTTTTTTTTTTTTTTTAAACAAACCCTGACCACTCTTCATGTCTTTTCCTCTTCCCATCCTCCCAAATAACTGGATTATAATATGCGTTAGATCAATAGGCAGTGAACAGTGTATTATAATGAAGTAAAAAATGTTCACAGCTGATTCTGGTAGTATACCAAAATGCTTTTCCACCTGGCATATTAATAATTCACATTGATCAGGCTTGGTGGCTCAACCTGTCATCCCAGCACTTTGGGAGGCCAAGGCGGGAGGATTGCCTGAGCCCACTGGTTTGAGACCAGTCTGGGCAACTTGGCGAGACTTCGTCTCTAAAATAAAATAAAAAATATAAATTAGCCAGGTGTGGTAGCATGCACCTGTAGTTCTGGCTACTTGGAAGGCTGAGGTGGAAGGATCGCCCAAGTCCAGCAGGTCGACGCTGGGGTAGCCGTGAGCATGCCACTGCACTCCAGCCTGAACGACAGAGTGAGACTCCATCTCAAGAAAAAAAGAAATTCACATCAGAGTTTCTGAGAAAACTTTAATTCTCCCTTTGTTGTGTGCACACACATCAGGTGCTGTCTCCTTTCTAGAGCTATCGGTCTTGTGGTCTAATGTGGTCTGGTTGTACTTCAGGTCTCCTGACCAGCTGTCATTGTGTGACATGTCTTCATTATCCTTCTCAGAGTATTTCTTGGTCTCTCTTCGACGTTGTACTTCCCCATTTTTGCATACTTGTGTTTTGTGTCTTCTATCTAGTTTACATTCTTGTTTTGGAGGAGTACATCCTTCAGCAGCTTTCTCAGAAGGAGTGTGGGCTGCGTCAATGTTTTGAGGACATGCATGTCTAAAAAGGCCTTGAGGGATAGTTGAGGTGGGTATAAAATCTGGTATAGAGAAACCTCTTTCCCAGAAAAACACTATCTTTCAGCTTCCACTGTTACTGTTCAAAAGTGCAATGCCATATAATTCATGACAATGTTTTCTAAGCCTGATTTTCTCTCCAGAAGCTCTCAGGGTTTTCTTATCTGTGAGATTCTGAAATGTCATGGTGATATGCTTTACAGCATGAGTTTGTTTTTCTTTTTTTTAAAATCTGGCCCTTTGTGTGCTCTTCCTATTGGAAAATTCACATCCTTCAGTTTTTTGTGACCTTTTTGGATAATTCCTTTGGTACTTTTCTATCCTCTATTTTTTTTTCTGGCTTCTTTTGCGGGAACCTCCAATTAGTCAGACTGGAGGAGCTTCTGGATTGATGCTGGATCTCCTGGGTCTCTCATTTTCTTATTTTTTTTCTCTCTAGCTCCCACAACCCCCTTTTTTTTTCAACTTTGCAGAAAATTTCCTCATGTTCTCATCTTTTTACTATTTTATCCTGGCTTTTTTTTTTCCATTTCTAAGAATACAGTTCTGACTTTTGAAGATTCTTTTTTAATAGCCCCCCCGTTATTATTTCAGGGAATCAGTGTCTTCTCATGTCTCTCTAAGAATATCAAATCACATTGTTGTTTTCTAAATTTTCTATTTTTTATAGAGTCAAGGTCACACTATGTTGCCCAGGCTGGTCTCAAACTCCTGGCCTCAAGAGATCCTCCCACCTCAGCTTCAAAGTGCTGGGATTAGAGGTGGGAACAACTGCACCTGGCTTTGTTTTGTTTTCCAAAGGGTTTTTGCATTTTTTTTTCCTTGTGCACTCATTGTTTTTGTTCTAAGTTCTCTTTTCTCCTGTTTGTTATTTTGGTCTTTGTCTCCCATGTCAGAGGCTCTGTGGTGTTTAGTGGTCACTGAACTCCGCAGCCTGGCAGGCTTGCCTTCTCATGGGGTTCTCTGAAGGGTTTCCCCGGCACTCGATGTCACTGCGTCTCGAGGTCTGCTCTTGGGCTGCTCAATTTCCCCAGAGAGGAATCTTGTGATTCAGCACAGTCCTTGCTACCAGCTTTCTTGGAATCAGGCGAGGTGAGAGTGCTGGGGCTTTGCTGCTCAGTGTTCACAGTTTGACTTCATTCTTGCTTAAGTTAGAGGGGGATCAGAACACTGAGAGATGGCCTCCCCTGGCCAGTCTTCTCCCTGGCAGCCCGGACTTTCTACTCACACCCCAATGCAGCCCTGCTGCCCCCCCCTCCCTGGAATTTCCATAACAAGGGCCAGCCACTCTGCTCAAGAACTGCGTGGTGGGCTGTGTCACCCTCCTGTTTGCCACAGTATCTTTTGGGCGGGGCCAGAATTGTGTTTTTAAGGAGGGAGAGGCAGAGAATAGGGCTGTCTCGAGGCAGGGACTGTGCCTGCAAAGGCCTGGAGAAAGCTCAGGGGGTGTGGCCTATCTGGAGGGGTGTGGCCTGGTGGCATGGGCGTGGCCTCCCTGAGATACCTGGCCTGGGTGGGGAGGTGATGGTGAGACACCAGGGCCGGCAAGACAGTCAGTCTAACCCCGGCAAGGACTTTTTCCTGAGGGCAGTGGGAGCAGGTGAGTGTTTTTAACAGAGGGTGAGGCGACCAAAGTCTGACCAGGGAAGGAAGGCCCTCAGTGACCTCCAAGGGCCCAGTGGGGGAGCAGAGAGGCAAGAAAGAATGCGTCTGGGTGGACCTCTTGGATGGCGTAGGGCTGACCCTGTGGGTGGTGGGGCGGAAAAGGACTTGACGTATTTGTGTTGGGCCTGGCCTGGCTGCTTTCTGCCTGCCTTCTGTCAGGCTGGGGAATCTGAGGCCACCGTGGACTTCTTTGCTCCTGTGGTCCCCTGTGAGCACTCGCGGCCAGCCTCACTGGCCTGTTCCTACAGCATCTGACCCCGCTGGCCTCCTTGGGGCTTTCTTCTCCTAACAGGCCGAGGAGCCCTGGCTGGGGTCAAAGTCCTGCGGGCTGGTTTTTAGGGATCTCCTCCACCCGGAGTGGCCTCTTGGGGACACCCAGCTCACCCCTGCTCCTGGGCTGCAGACCCGTCTCTGAGCCTTCTTGCAGGGGGAACGGGGCCTCTGGTGATCATCCAGCCATGTGTCCGGGCCCCCAGTGGGGTCTCATGGCCCGGGCCTCACGGTGGGCTCAGGCTGCCCCTTTGGATTTCCCTGCGGTGGCCAACTCCTGTCCCTTCAGTGAAGCCCTCTCTGTGGAAATCCCGCCTCGCTCGGGAGGTGGGTCCTGAGTTCTGGAACAGAGCTGTCCCCAGCGGCCGTGCTGGCCAGAGGCAAATGGCAGGTGGACTTGGCACTGTTGTCCTACAGGAGAGAGAGCCTGGAGGTGAGAGGCCAAACACACACACACACACACACACACACACACACACACACACTGATTTGCCTGGTTTCAACACTTCTGACATACACACGTTGGTAAAATCTTCCCCCTTCTGTGTTCTGGACACCAGGAAAGGCGCCGTGGCCCCCGGTACTCAAGGCCTGTGTGTGCTGTCGGCCACACGGGAATCCCCACAATCCCAGGTTAAAGCCCCCATCTTAGGGCAGGACCAGCCGGCCCGGTCTGGTCGCAGAGCCGGGAGGGAGCGGATTCTGCAGCCCCCACCCCAAGTGCCGTTTCCGTGTTTCCAGCACTTGATGAATAATTGGAGAAACTCAAACAAACACGCTGTAATTGCCTGTTGATGACAGATGCCAGGGGAACCAAAAACCCACCCGGCCCTGGGACGCCTGCCCAGGCTGGTCGTGCAGGGGGTCCGTGCCGGCTGGACCTCCTGGGCCTCGCCACGGCTGGGGAGCCCAGTTTCCCCGCCTCTGCCCTGCCCGGGCCCTCCGAGAGCCAAGGCAGACAGGCAGAGCCCTCACTGCCAAGCAGGGTGCCCGGTGCCAGAGCAAACTAGGCCTGGGCCCAGCACACTTTCCAGAAATAGGTCCCCGCAGGACTGAGGCTCCCCTCCCCCTGCTGACCTGTCCCGCTGCAGAGAGCCCGATTTGTGGCCTGGGGCCCTGGAAATGCTCTGCTGGGGGCGGTTTGCCCAGTGCCCCGGGGCCTGGGGGCTCACTTAGAACTCCCCCACACCTGCCTCTTCCTGCTCTTCCTGCCTGCCGGTGGGGGAGTGGCTTCCTGTGTGCTAAGACTTGAGAGTCGCGTTTCAGAGTCAGGAGGGGTCGAGGAGCCCTGCTGCCCAGCTGGCAGCCTCGAGGGCAGGTGCCCTCACCCATGCAGCCTCCACCCCCAGTATCGGAGCATTCGCCGTTAGCAAAGTGTCACTGACTCGGGTCAGCCACTGAGCCTTCAGGTGGATGGGAGTGGCCAGGGCTGGGGAGCAGGTGGGTGGCTTGGGGCAGGGTGGGTGACGGGTTGGGGTGAGGGTGAGGGCGGGTGAGGAGCAGGGCTGGGTGGGCGGACAGATGGATGGACAGATGGAAACTTCCTTCGGTCCCTGGCTTTCCCAGGAGGGATTCTTTGAGCAGCTCCAGAATCCTTAGCTGTGTGAGCTGAAGAAGACACTGACAGCCCCCGGGCTCTGTCCTTACGGCAAGGCCTGGTTGACCAGGGGCTCCGGGACTGGCGACCCAGCCGTTTCGACAGGGGCCGCCCCAAATGCCAGTGTTAGCAGGCTTTTCCTTCCTGCTGGGTCTCTGAGCCAGAGAGGGCCCCTTCCCTCCCCCTCCTGGGGCGTCCCAAACCCAGCCTGGTGGCTCCCGTCTCCCTGGCCTCCTTCGGGTCTGCCGGCTGGGCGGGCAGGCCTGGCCGCCCGTCACCTTGCAAAAGGGCATTCGCCCTGGTCATCCGGCGAGAGGCCCTTTCTGCCTCTCTCTTGGCTCGGTGGATTGTGGATTTTCCACCTTTTAATTTCCTTATCGCCCCTTTGCTGGGAGTACCTGGAGGGACTCGAGGAATATATACACGTTCAACCCAGCATGTGGAACGAGAAGACCACCGCCTCGATCGCCTGTCTTTTGGGAAGCCCTGCTCCGTCCCAGAGTCAGAAAAACGTTTACATTCCTGTGGCTGCTTGAGAGTACGGTGTCTGCACCTCAGTCTTTCCTCTAGGTCATACGTCGGGGGTTACCAAAAAGCTTTTATGGAAGAGACAAGTTCTGTTCCTTAAAAAATGCTTGTAAACCACCGACTCTGCCCAGCCAAGGATAGAGGGAGGGGGTGAGGGGAGGAGCCGCTGCCAGCTTGCAGGGCGCCATCCTAGAAACCAGGTAGGGCTGGGAGGCAGCGGCGAGGCTGGGTGTCTGCAGCTGGGCACCCCTGGGGCGGGCACACAGCCTGAACCACCCAATCCCAGGGTCTTAGGTCCCCTCAGGGTCCTCTCGAAGTCTCTTACAGAGGGATCGCCATGTTAGGACAGGGAAACTCACAAGGTGATTTGCATTCAGTGACAAAGATGGGGGGACTGGTAGGGGGGTTGGGGGGAGTCTGATGGTTGGGGGGGCGTGTGGATTATCGGGGGTGCTGGGGAACTTGCTGGCCTCACCACCCTCAGGCAGCCTGCCAGGGCCAGCCCCGGTGCCCCAAGAGGGAGCTATTGAGTTACCGAATCCCCCCGCGTGTCTGTTTAACCAGGACGGGCTTCCCGCAGGGTCAGGCTTTGAACTGAGCTGCGGAAAGAGAGGAGCTTGGGCTTCCCTTGGCTTCTAGAGCAATCAAAGCTTCTCCGAAGGGCTTTGAACCCTCTGTTGCCTCATTAAAGAGCTCCAGGTCTCGGCCCTGGGGAGACAGACATAAACGGCTAATTACAGCCCTGGAGATGGCGCTTGGGGGTCAGCGTGACGGGGCTCCTAATTGGCCTCCCGGGCTCCGGCTCCTCCCCCTCCCTCCCCACCGTGGCTCTGCTGCCGAGTCAGCCTCCAAAAAGGCAAACCCGACCCTGACTTTCTCCGCCGAAATCCCTCCAGCCGCTGCCCCTTGGCCCCTGACACTGCCACGTCCCGTCTCCCTCCCAGGCCCCCTGGTGTGTTAGCTCCGGCCTGTCCCTCCGGCCTTGGGGGCTTGGGGTGTGCTCTGAGGTTGCCCTGTTCTCACTCCGTTCCAGGCTCGGTGTTTTCTCTCTCTGCTGTACCTGGGCAACCACGGTGCATCCTCCAGCTCCCATATTAGACGCCACTGCCGCCAGGACGTCCTCCCTGACTGCCTCCCTCTGCGATGGGCTGTGATGTTCCTGCGCCTTCTCTTCTTTTTTTTTTTGAGTCGGAGTCTCACTCTGTCACCCAGACTGGAGGGCAGCGGCCACTCCCGGCCACCGCAGCCTCGACCTGCTGGGCTCCGGCGGTCCTTCTGCCTCAGCCTTCCGAGTAGCTGGAACTACAGGCGCACGCTACCACGCCCGGCTAATTTTTTTGACTTATGGTAGAGATGAGGTCTCGCCAAGTTGCCCAGGCGGGTCTCGAACCCGTGGGCTCAGGCAATTCACTCACCTCAGCCTCCTAAGGCGCGGGATGACAGGCTGAGCCACCCAGCCCGGCTGCACCTTCCCTTTTCACCGCCCCGCGTAGCCCTTCCCAGCCCGTGTCCTCCCTGGGACTGCGGGAGTCCCAGGACGGTGGCCGTGACCATTTCCCAGTCTTAAAATGGTGATTTCTCAACCAGAGATGGTGAGGGGGCCATGCGGGGGCGTAGGACCCTGGGCAGAGGTGGTTTAGGCTGAGTGCCCCCCCGCCAGGGCTGCCCAGCTGCAGACACCAGCCTGCTCTCTGCCCCCCAGCCCTACCTGGTTTCCAGCAAGGCACCATGGGGGCTGGCAGAAGCCTCTCCCCGCTGTCTCCTTCCTCTGTCTTGGCCAGGCCGAGTCAGGGGTTTGTAAGGTTTTTAGAGTCAAGGAGCCCACCACACACCATCCATTCACCCATTATCGGATCGCGTTGAGCCCCTGCTTTGTGTCAGGAGCTGAGATTCAGGGCTGGACCTCATCCGCAAAGATCCCCGCCCTTGCGGCGCACAGGCGAATGGCATTCCTGGTGTTGCTCAGTGCCTGGCAACGGGGTGGACACTCTGCCGGATAAAGGGACAGGACAGTGTCCTGTACATGCTCAGAGAGGAGGCTTAGATTTCCGGCAGGCTGCATGGAGGAGGGGGCGCTGAGGACAAAGTCTTGAAGGATGAGTAGGAGTTTTCCAGGTAAGAAGGTTGGAGACCTCCCTGCCTGCCTGCCCAGAGGCTGTCCCGGTGACTGGGCTGCCCTCTCCCCAGGGTCTGCACTCTGCCCTCACTTCGGTTCATCTTCTCTTTCAGAATGCATGAACTGCACCCGACTCAGCAACATGAGCGAGCGGCTGAGCACGCTGGAGGCCAAGGTCAGACAGGCCGGGGAGCCTAGACCCGGGGAGCCGGCTGGGGAGGGGGTGGGGCCTCAGCCCCTGCTGCCTGGGGTGGGGAAACCCCAGTCTGGGTGCAGGTATGGGGCGCCGCCGAGGCCTCGGTGGCGCCGGTGGCCTTCTGGGGCTGGGCCGGTCCCCTGCGGCAGAGGGAGTGCTGAGGGAGGACCTGGAAGGCCCCTGGCGGTGGGCTGGGTGTCGGCAGGGCAGAACGGCCGGGGGCTGGCGGGGGGGCTGGACGCCCAGAAGTTGGAAGGACAAGGAGGGATTGGGCGCCCCTGGCTGCCGTCCCCCGCTCTGGCCTGGGAAAGGGCTGGGTGGACAAGGGGCTGCCGGGAGCGGCTGGCTGTCAGCCCCACGGAGTCCAGGCAGAACTCGTCGAGGACACGTGACTCGTGTGGGCACGGCCCCCGGCAGCACTGGGCCTGGAGCAGGGGGTGCTCAGGGCACATCCCAGGTGAGGTTACCTAGGCTCTGGCCCAGGGTCCCTCCGGGAGGTGGGCGAGTGCGTAGAGCGCACCTCAGGGCTGACCTTGGGCCAGGAAGCTGGGCCATCTCTGCCGGCCCTCCCCGTGGCAGTCCCGGCCACTTTGGCCTGCCCCAAGCCCTCTGAGTCGCTCCTGTGGCCGGAGGACGCCTCGGCCGAGAGTCACGGGGCCCTACGGGCAGGAGCCAGAGCCCTGTGGGCGAGGGACGCCTGCGGGACACCGACGGCCTCTGCCCCGGCGATGAGCGCGTTCTCCTCGCCCCCAGGGACTCGGGGCTCTGTGTCTGGCCGCGGGACTCGGCCCTGGGGGGATGAGGCCTGGGGACGGGGCTGCTGGAGCTGCTTCCAAGTCTCTGCGAAGCCTCTGGGCACTGCAGGGTGGCCTGCCAGCCGAGGCAGGGCCGGCGCCGGGAGGCTGGGTTCGCCTGAGCCCGAGGCAGAGCTCCCTCCGGGCAGAGCCGAGGGCTCGCGCGGGTGGCGTCATTCCCGTGTGGGAACGGGGCCAGCTGGCCGGGACTGGGGCGACAGCTGGGGACCCATGGGAGGTGGTAAGCCCCAGCAGCAAGAGCCCGGAAGAGAACAGGCACACACACATTCATACCCACGTACACACACACAGACACATGCACACACATGTGCACACGGAGGTGTATATGCATGTGTGTACAAACATTATGCATGTGTGGGATGCTATGCATGCAAGCCCACATTCATCATACATGCAAACATGTATAGACATGCACACAGATGTTTGCAGGCAGGCGTATACATGCATGTGTGCATGCATATGGGCACACACACATAACACTTGTGTGCACACACATATACACAACACACTCAGGCACACAATGCACACATGCGCATGCACACATGCACACACAAATGCTGTTGCAAAACACAACATGCTTGTGCACACACATAATATACTAGAGTGTACACAACATACTCATGCACACACACGTGCACACACATAAGTGCTCATGCACACATATACACATGCATGCACACACAGCACACTTATGCACATGTACACACTCATGCACACACAGTCACACACACGTATGCACACATAACTGCTCGTGCAAGCACATAAAAACACAACATTCTTATGCACACACATACATGACATACATGTGCACACACTTATGCACACAACACACAAATACACACGTACCCACACATCACACATTTATGCACACGTATATACTAACATCACACACTAGTCACACATAGACACACACTGCACACTCTTGCACACACACCTATACAAACATAGCACATTTGAGAATACACATACACATACATACATCTACACGGCCGGAGTCCAGCTCCAGCGCGTCAGGGTTTCCTGAGAGAGGGACAGCGTCGGCGCAGGAGAAAAAACTTGGACGCCGACTCTGCTGCAAGCAGGACAAATGCCGACTTATTGTCTTTTCCGCTTTTGTTTCCAAGGCAAGCAGTTACAATTGAATGGACCGGACAGGCACTGTATCTTTGTTCTTCCTGTTTTGATCTTAAAACATTATCATCCTAAACTAGAAATTTTAGAAACTTCTAACATTTTTTAATGATTACCATTTCCTAATGTCCATACAAAACTTACTTATTCCTATAACTATTACATTATAAATCACTACCAAGTTCTAAGCACTATAATTATCACGTAGATTAAGAAGTCACACCTGTGTCCTTCACACAGCAATCTGCAACTAGCTGGGGTAAAGCAACATTTTCAAGGTTTCTTAGCTGCAAGTTGGCCTGACTAGTTTTCCCTAATTTCACACCTGGTGTTTACAATCTGCGTTAATTATTTCCTGCCAGGGAGAATGAGTTTTAATGTTTGTAAAACAAAAGGCCTCTCAGGCTCAAGTCACTTTAGTCACAATCCCTAACCAGAATTACAAGCCTCCTTAACAAAGGGAAGGAAAGTCAAGGGTGCTCTAATATTTATGTGATTGTTAATTTCTTAACCATAATATTCCACATGTAGAAATTAAGAAATTAAGTAAATATAACTTTTGCATTGGCACTCTTCCTAAAAACACAAACTGTAGCTTCTCAAATTTCTCCAATTAGTCGCCAATCAGAAGAAATAAAATCTTACAAGTAATTATCTACCCGCACCTGATATTTAAAATCTCTATTGGTAATTTCCTGGCAAGGCCAATGAGTTCCCTGACAAACATTAAATCGAGCACTTTCTGATAACAAAAGTAGAAGAAACAGGGTCTCAGCTGCCCAGGTTCACTTTGTGACCCAGGGTCTTCAGCCCTGGACTTTGCCAGCAGGCAGGCCTCCATGGCTGGCTCCCGATGATACACACAACACCCGTGCACACAAACATCCACATAACTCATGCACACACACAACACACTCATGTACCCACATGCACAAGACACTTGTGCACATATAGCACAAGTGCACACACAACCTCCTGTGCACACTTATACACCCAGACACCTGTGCACACTCCCGTAGCACACTCATACACACAACACACTTGTGCACTCACACTTATACACACATAGCACATTCATGCACACATGGCCAAATATGCACATAACCCACCCATGCACATACACATTTGTGCACACAGATATATACACACATAACTCATGCACATATATATACACTTGTGTCACATATACACACACAACATACTTGTGCACACATGACACGCGAATGCACACACACATGCACACAGCACACAACATCCGTGCACACACATGCATAGGACACATAACACGTGTGCACACACATGCATGCACACAATGCATCCATGCACACACATACACGTACACACATGACGTGCTTGTGCACAAGCACACTCACACACAAAACATTTGTGCACACACATAACATGCACTGGTGCACGCACATGCATGTACACACATAACACACATATACACCGAGCTCTGGACGACTCTGCATTTCCCTCTGGGCCTGCCTTCTGCCCCGAGAGCCTTTGCGTGAGGGCACCCGGGGCAGCCGGTGACTGTGGTGTGGCCAGGCGTTCATGCGCCGCGACTCTTGGGGCTCCCCCTCACCCGTGCCTGGTTTGAGTCCCACCTTGAGGGCTGGTGGGAGTCTCAGGCAGGATGGCAGCGGGACCAGCTTTGGAAAGGGCTCTCTGTCGAACCCTAACCCTCACGGCGCCCTTCTGCGGCGCCCGGCTTCCCCAGCAGCCCAGGCCCCTGGGCACAGGCGGGGAGGGGCGGGGAGGGACCGGCTGCCCTCTTC
>NW_007253191.1:61659-63121 GCF_000164805.1 Carlito syrichta
CCGAGGGCCCCAGCAGCAGGCCCAGGCAGGGCTGCGACCCCGGGGGCGGGGGCGGTGTCCTCTCTGTGCACCCCAGGGCGGGCGGCGGGGCCCAGGGGTCCTCGGGTCTCCCGGCTCACCTGGAAACGGGACCACCCCTGAGGCTGGCCGGAGGAGGGAACATAGGAGCCCGCGGGTGGATCGCTGGGGGCAGGGAGCTTGAGTCCGTGTGTGCAGAGGTGCACCGGGGAGCAGAGCTGCTCTGATCGCCCCCACTTTGGGACAGTGGCCTGGACTCCCAGGTGGGAGCCAGGGGACCCCCGCTCAGCTCCTGCTTCTTGTCAGAGGCCCCTGCCTGCCTCATGTCCCACCACACGTCCCTTGGAGAGACAGGGCCACTAGGCCAGAGGACGCTGACCAGCAATGGCCTGGAGCGGGAGGGAACACTGCCGGCCAGTCTCCAGGACATCCCAGCAGCTCCAGGGTCTGCAGCGAGGCCGGGCGAGTCTGCAGGAGTCAGAAAGGACACAGAGCTGGGGTCAGCCGGGGCAGAGGCTGGGATCGGGAGAAGTGAGGGCAGACCCCAGACAGGAGGCCGAAAAGCAGGCAGAAAATAGAGCAGAAACTGAGGCTTCACTCCCTCAGACAAGAAGTCTGTTTTGGTGCGTCAGGACGGAAACCCACCCAGCCCGTGGCAGCTTATTGCATCAGGACGCTTACTGTGCGCTCAATGAGAAGTCCAGGAGTAGGTGGTCCTGGAGCTGATCGGTGGCTCACAGAGCCAGGCTTTTTGTAGACGACGCCCCCTCAGGGAGTTGGCTGCCGTCCTCAGGTTTGGGGCCTCATGGTGCAAAGTGGCTGCTGCAGCTCAAGGCGTCACACCCTCACCCATGTTTAAAGGCAGAAAGTGGAGGGTAGGTGAAGGGTCTCGGCAGACTCGTTATGTCCCCTGGGCCGGGCCTGGGCTGTGGGACCTTCTCGTCGCAAGGGAGCTGGGAGGTTGCACGCCAGGCCAGGCAGAAAGGGATGGCTGTGACAGCTTAGGCCTGTCCGATTCCTCTTCTGGCCACACACACAGGGGCACCACAGAGGGTTCTGCAGCAGCGGGGGCGGGCAGCCATCTTTACCGAACCCCCCATGGCGTCCCAGACCTGGGAGCTGGTGTGAGATTCCTGGCGCCCGTTTCCTGGGCAGGCTGCGGGCAGAAGGCCGGCGGGGCACCGGGAGCTTCCTGCCCGCCTTCCTGCCCTCCCCCTCGGTTCGCCCTCCGCTTTCACGGACCGCACGTGGTGGGCAGGTCCCCGAGGGTTTTCCCTGGCGAGGGTCCCGGAAGCCCCCGCAGTCTCTGGTGCAGGAGGGTGGTGTCCCAGCCGATGGGCCGGGCCGCCATGACATCATCGGGGCCACGTCCCTGAAGGCTGTGGTCCGGGGTTCTTGGGCTCAGGCCCACGCCCACCGCTGCCCGCCCTGGTGAGCTCATGCC
>NW_007253191.1:63141-63620 GCF_000164805.1 Carlito syrichta
CCTGCTTCAGCCCGGGAGCACCAGGTCCAGATGGCTCTCCTTGCCCCGAGCCTCGCACCCACTGTCCCCGGCCCTCCCGTCCCGGGTCCCCAGAGCCACCCTCCCCCACTGCTCCAGGAATGGGAACCCTCCCCTCCCCAGGGGATTCCGGGCGCAGAGGGCGGCCGTCTACCTTGCGCGATCTGAGGCAGCCACGTCCCTTCTCTGTGCCTCCGTGAGGCTGAGCCGAGCTGTGGAAAGGACACACTGTGGCTCGGTGGACGGGACAGTGCGTGGGCTCTCCCTGGCCCCACTGCCCGCTCGCCAGGTGGCCTGGGCCGAGCCACGTGCCGGCTCTGAGCCGCGGTGTCCACCTCCCGTGTGATGTGGCCACAGGGACCCTTCCTGTCTCACGGGCCCTTGTCAGGACCAGGAAGGGGTCGGCTCGGGGAGTGGCCCTGGGGGTGGAGGGAGCCTCGTGGGACCGGAAGGCCCGGCCC
>NW_007253192.1:0-5648 GCF_000164805.1 Carlito syrichta
TGGGCCCGCGGCTTCGAGACCCGCCTGGGCCGCTGGTCAGGACCTGTCTCCACAATAAATCGAAAACCAGCCGGGCGTGGCGGCGCGCGCCTGTAGTCCCAGCTCCTCGGAAGGCGGAGGCGGAAGGATGGCCGGAGCCCGGCGGGGCGCGGCTGCGGGCGCCGGGGGCGGCCGCACTCCGGTCTGGGCGACGGAGGGAGACTCCGACCCCCAGAAAGCACGCAGAGCCCCTGCTGCCTGGGCCCAATGACTCATTCTCCCACCGCCTTCCCCGCCGCTCACGCCTGGGTCCGAGGGCACCCCTCCTGGGAGGCTGCCTCTTTCGCGGGCCCCGGACAGCGGGGGCGGACATGCACGAGACTTGCCCCTCCGCCTTGGCTGCCATGGCCGTGGCCTCCCCGCGCCGGGTCCCGCCTGGTCTCACATCCCTGGCCTCCCTCGGGGGTCTCCCTCCGCGGCCCAGACGCCCACACAGCACAGGCAGGCAGTGCGACCGTGGACACACAGACTCCTCCCCAAGGCAGAAAGGGTCGGCAGAGAATCGAACCCAGGTGGCAACAGAAGCTCTGAGGGTGCCTGCTACGAAGCTGAGGGGGAAGCCCACGTGTCACACATGCCCCACAGCCGACCGAAGTCCCCGGAGGAGACCACTCATGGGGAGGGGCGTGCACCTCCCTGAGGACTGGATGTCTGCTCGGCACCTCTGAAGTGTCGCGGTGGGCATCGGTGGGAGGAATGCATCAGCCCCAAGACCACCCGCACCTCATATGTAATTATTCAACTCAGCCTCGTGGGACACTAATGAAAAATATCAAGAATAATGACATCATCGTCCGTTTCTATTCATTCCATCAGCTCCCATGGTCTGTCATGCAGGCTGACAGCAGGCTCACTGCCGCCTTGAGCCTCGGGGCTCAAGTGACCCGCCCAGCTCAGCCTCCTGCGTAGCTGGGACTATAGGCCTGCACCACCGTGTTTGGCCAAATAATATGTTCGAAAAGTTTAAAAGTGATTCGTTCTCTGGATGGCAAGATAATGGGGCTTTTCGTTTTCTCATTTTTGCTTATCTGCATGTCCTAGCATTTCTGTGATGGAAATAGCTAATAGCAAAAACTCGTTTAATATTTGTCAGTGAACAAAGAACTAGAATGGAGTGTCAGCCAGTGCGACCGCGCCTCTGCTGGGATCAAGACACAACACAACTCCCTTCTACCTGCTCTGGCGAGCCCAGACTCCTCTATCCAGCCCTGCACCGCCATCGCCATCCGCATCCAGCCCCATTCCTCACACATTCCCAACACACAGCCCTGCAAGGATGTCGAGCGCAACTCTCTCTGCCCTGGCAGTCATCACGCCCGGAAGCCATGTCCCTCGGTCCGTCCTCACCCATGCTCTGCCTCCTCCTCCAAGTCCTGGCATCCCACAGGAGTTCTGACCGCCTTTCCTGGTTCTTTACGCAGACGCAACTCTGTGTTGTGTTGTCAGATGCCTTCTCAGGCAAGTAGGTGCAGAGCGTCCTTTAACAGAGACACGTCTACATAAGAGTCTGGCTCCAGCCAGGCTCGGTGGCTCAGCCTGTAATCCGCACGTTTGGGAGGCTGAGGCGAGTGGATTGCCTGAGCCCGCCTGGGCAGCGAGACCTCATCTCTACAATAAATCAAAACATCAGCCGGGCATGGTAGCGCATGCCTGTAATTCTGGCTACTCGGAAGGCTGAGGCGGAAGGATCGCCGGAGCCCAGCAGGCCGAGGCTGCGGTGGCCGGGAGCGGCCACTGCACTCCAGTGTGGGCGACAGAGACTCCGACTCAAAACAAACAAAAAAAAAGAGTCTGGCTCCCTGTCAGGACCCCGACACGGGACCCAGGTTTTCTCAGGTGTGTTCAAGGTTTCACGATGCTTTTCATCACAGGTGGACACTTGCCGATGCCCCGCACCATGTCCCCTTTTCTGACCCAGAGGCAGCGTCCTCTCATCCTTGCTGGGATCACTGGCCTGATTACCCAAATTGTCCGGAAATATTTGTTAGTTACGGTTGAATGCTGCAAGCTTTCTGACATTAGAAAGCAGAAAAGCCTCAAGAGAGGAGAAAGAGACCAAGCAAATCCCGTGACTGTCTGACCTCCTAGTCTGTCTTTGTATTTAGACTTTTTTCACAGACTATTCCTAGCAGAATTCCTTTATCTCACATTCTTTGAACAAAGAACAAAGCCAGATAATTTTAGCTGTTTCCAGAGGTTTAAATATTTAAACTTGATACTTTACTACTTAAACAGGATGGATCGTTCAAGTCAAACGTTTTTGTATAAGGGAATAAAAACTCTGTGAAAAGGCCATTTGATTTGTTTATTCTGGAGTGGTGTGGCCTTCCATCCAGGAGTGAAACACAACGCGGCGTGTTTGTTGAGAGCACTCTGGCACCCAACTAGAGGTCCTGCGGTTATTAAAGGTAGAAGGCTGTTTCTCAGGAGGGAGCTGAGCATCCGGCCCACGCGTGAGAAGGGTTTCCACGGGCCCCACCTCGGAACACAACCACGGTTCGACACCGGCAGGGGTAATTGTCCGACCTGCTGTCAAGTTGTGTCTAATTAAAATCCAACTGGACGGCGCAGGTGATTAATGCTCCTATTCAGAAAAGGAGAAATGCTTGTGGATCAGCCATGTGCAGGGCAGCGGTCCTGCTGGACCCGGGGCACAGCCCGTGTGGAGGAGGGAGGGCGAGCGGGGATGCGCAGGGAACCGCTCTTCTCTCCGACGCCCACGGTTGAGCCAGAGCCTTTGCTCCTCACTTTCCACACGCACGAACTCCCCCACGTGTGTGAACATGGTGTGTGTGTGTTTGGCACATGTGTGTGTTTCACACACGTGCGAGTGTGTGCTGAGTGTATGTGCATGTGTGCGTGTCTGGTGCACACGTGTGTGTGGCGTATGTGTGTGAGTGGCATGCGCATGTGCATGTTTGGCGTGTGTGTTTGGCACATGTGTGTGTGTTTGGACACGTGTGCATGTGTTGAGTGTTTGGCATGTCTGTGTGTGCGCATGAGTGGCGCGTGTGCACGGGTGTGCGGGGTGTTTGGCTTCCCCTCTTGCTTTCCTCTGAGGGCCTGCGGCCGTTTCACAAGTCGAGGTGTGGAGAGCGGCAAGCTCCCGCGAGGGACACACGTCATGTTCCAAGACGCCTGCTCCTCCGGTTGCCGCTCGTTGTGGGTAGGAAGTGACCGTCCCAGAGGCAAAAGAGAGGGAGAGCCGGGCGTCCCAGCGGTTGGGTCTGGCACGCACCGTGCGAATTCCTCACCCCTCAGCATGCCAGCATTTCTCTAGACCCATGTCTAAATGTTTGGCATCTCACAGGCCAAAGAGGTTTATGAGTCTACAAAGTTATTTTGTTTAGAGGCGTGCATACATTTCAAAGTAAGAAAATTCATTATTTAGTACCCTCCTGATGAAACCCTTTTTTAGGGGATTTTGATTATTTCTTCCAAATATCATTTAATATAAAACAAAATGAAAGCCACTGGGTATCTTCCAGATGAATAGGATGGATTATTTTCTTTCAACTCTTCTCAAAAATTTTCCATAGATTCTTAGTTTCTCAAATCTATGTTGTATTTTCAAAATGGCTCCAATGATGTCTTTATTCTGCGGACCTAATATTTAAAAAAATCACCTCCTATTCTCAGAGTTTACAGCGATGTCCATGGAGACAGCATGAGAATAAGGTGTCTTGGCTTTCTTTCTCGTATGATGAATGTAGAAATTTCCTTTTGCTTTGGTTTTATGGGAATACAGAGGTCTTGCTTAGAGAATGCGTCTTTCTAACCAAGGAGCAGTATCCCTTTTCCTGTGTCAATCATGTCACAAAAATTACTCCGAGGTGCTCGAATGGTGGCCTAATTTGAGGTGAGGAAAGTCACCTGTCACCACTGACAGAATATAATGTGGCAAGGTCATAACGGCGCGTTTACTTATAATGCAAGTTGTCGACATCCGTCGTGAAACGTTAGCACATTACTGGTAAAAACCCATGGCAAATTCTCGCTTGTTTGATCACACCAGGGCATGTGCAGTCGCAGCATCCACACAGCCTGCCTGTTCCCCACCCTCGGCCGGCGGCCACGGCCAGGGCAGCCCACGGAGGCGTGCGCACGAAGGAGGACTAGAGTCTGAAGGCTGCTGGAAGCCCTGCCGTGACTTCTCCGTGAGGGTCAGCATGTTGCACCTTGTGGCCATTTGCTTCTCACTAGTTGGGAATTGAAGTAGGAACTCTTCCCCAGAGAGAGGGTTTCGAAGAAGTCAACATCCTGCCCGTGAGCGGAGAAGTTGTTGCAGAGAGGGGAGGAGAACAGAAGAAGGGGCCCAGCTGAGAGGAGGGGCCGGCACTGGACCCGCGTGGAGGCACAGTCCACCCTGGCTGAGTGCACTTGAGGACACACCCGTGTTTGCTAAGAGCTAGGGCCCCGTGTCAGAGACACGGATCACACTCCTGCAAGACCCTTGCTAATATGTGACCCTGGGCAAAGTGCTTCCTTCTTCTTCCTGTTCCTCATCTGCAAAATGGGCATCACGGTAGACTCGTCTTGAATGTCAAGGAGAATCAAACACGGTAATAGTGATAAAATGGTGCATGATATGCGTCCAGCCAAGGGTAGCTTTAACGTTTATTGCTAAAATAAACACTAAGCACATCCCCAAATTGAGAAAATAGTGTTGTTGTTTCTTTCCGACAAAAAGCACTGAAGTCCTGATCCACTGTGCAACAACATCATTGGGTCCCTGTTGAGCTACGCAGTGGACAGTTCCAGAGCTCAGTGCGGAGAGTCCCAGAAAGAAACGGCACAGACAGGTAAGAGTGGGAGGCATGCAGAAGAGCTCTGAGGCGGCTGTTCTACCTTTCTCATGATGTCAGTTTTATGCCATGTTCTAAAACAAAACCCTTACAAGTTAGTCCCTTGAAAAAATGTGTTGGAGAAGACATAATGACTTAAATACTTAGATCCTCTAGACAGTTTGGCTCTGAGTGAGAGTAGAAGCCTTGGGTCATGAAAAGCTGCCATTGAAGTTCAAGCCAGATCAAAGGCAAGTTCAAGCCAGATCAAAGGCAAGTTCAAGCCAGATCAAAGGCATGCATCACTGGATTCCTAGCGAAGGAAGCGGGGACACCCATGCTCACGTGTCTGCACTCTACCATAGTGCGTTTGGGTCAATAATGCACGATGAAAATAACACAGTTCTCACAGGATGGTGAACTTTCACTCATCCACAATAGGTATTTTATTATTGTTATGATGCCTCAAGTTCAAGAACCACTTGACATACACCTGATTCTTTTCTTCAGGTAGGGTGGGGTGGGCAGGGTAGGGTGAGCTCTAGGCTCTGTCAGCACTGGCTCCAGGGAAACACCTGCACGAGCTTGAGAGGTCTTGCTTCGAGTATGAGTCTTTCTAACCAAAGAGCAGTATCCCTTTTCCCATGTCAATCATGTCACAAAGATTACTCTGAGGTGCTCGAATGGTGGCCTGCTTTGAGGTGAGGAAAGTCACCTGTCACCACGGACAGAATATAAAGTGGCAAGGCCATAACAGAGGGGGAGGGTGGGGTGGAGTAAAGTGGGCAAGTAGGGTAGGGTAGGTAGAGTGGGGTACAGCGGGGG
>NW_007253192.1:5781-8132 GCF_000164805.1 Carlito syrichta
GTGGGGGGTGGGCGCCCCCAAGGGGAAGGCAGGTCAGGAGGAGTCCGAGGTGTTCATGGTCGCCCCCACCCTGCTACTGGCTCATTTTGAGACCGTGTCTCCCATCGATTTCCTTCCCAGTGACGGCGCTCCCCAGTTCTCAGTCCTCTCACGCGCGTGCACATGTTTCCCCGGAGCCAGTGCCGACAGAGCCTAGACGGGGAAGTCAAGGGAGCTTCGTTCATAAACGGGGGATGTCCTCTGACAAGGACGGCTTCCACACGCAAGAGGCGAGCGGTGTCTTCCTGCCTCTGTGGAGGTTGGCCAGAGAACACAGGTGAGTGAGGAGGTGGGTGAGGTGCAGGGACCAGCCACCCAGGAAGGAGAAGAGCATTCTGTTTGGAGTTGCAAAAGCAGCATCAACTCGGAGCCTGGGGCGAGGAGGAAGCTGCTGCCTGCCTGGTGGCAGAGTCACATCTCCAAAGCCAAGGCCGAAATTCAGGGCAGGAAGGCAGAGTGGCAAATTAAGAGGAGGCACGGCAGGGGAGTCCGAAGTCCTGTCTGGCCTCTGTTGTTTCCAGCAGGAGTGCTGGGAGAAGTGACCTCCTGAGAGACGCCTGCCACTGTAGAGGGCCGTGGCCATGCGGCCCGGTGGGCTTTGGATGCATGGGCATGCCACCCAAGGGAGGTGGCTATGCAGGTGCCGCCGCGAGGCAGACAGGGGCTCTGGAGTGGAGTTCATCAGTGGGGCATCTGGGAGGCGCATCTGCCGGGGAGGGGTGCCCCAGGGCTGAGACGACCCACACATGGAGTCCTGGAGCAGAGGAGGACAGAGCAACATGAGCAGACCCTACCCACAAAGGCCATGCAGGGCTCACAGGCCAGGCATGCCGGCTACTATCTGAAAACAGTGGGACAAGACGCCGCTACACATAAGGTCCTCTTACCCCAGGACCTTGGCACATCTCCCGTCATGTTGAGATGCTCCAGCCCAACGACAGATGGAGGAGGGGAATGCAAGGTGGCCACTGAGGTACCTGGGAGACAGCACTCTCCACCAGAAACCCGTGGCTACCTCCTGACCAAGACACGGGCTTCTCTTTCCAGGAGTGGTATGAACGAGAACTTGAGGACTCATTTCAGCGACGGAAAATAATTGTAGTTAGAGGGCGTAAAAATGCACACCGCCTCACTGGTACCCATTTCCAGCTTAATTCATGCACGTTTGGGAGCCACAAAAATCATCTCGTTTTCACCGGTCTCTCTGCTGCTGCCTCCGGCAGGGAGCCTGGAATCGCGGCTCAGCCGTGGTCTACGGCGGCCGTTGAGAAAGAGACGTTGAGAGGAGGGGAGACGACAGGCACTGCCAGCCCCTCACCCACGGCTGCAGGCCGGAACCCGCTCCGCCGGCCTGGACCGCGAGGGCCGCCCCGCAGCCCTCCTTCCAGGGCGCGTCCTGGCCCGCTTCCTCGGCCGGGACTCACTCCCGCCAGCCTTTTGGCCATCCCCCCAGCAGCTGCACTCCTCAAGGTGGCTGACAGCCCTCCGGGGACCCCCGGCTCTCAGCCCTCCTCTCGCTCAGCCGGCTGGGGACGTGGGCCGCCGGCTTTCGCCTCTGGATGCCGGGCTTTTCGGCGTTGCCTCTGCTGGCTGCCTGCCTCAGTCGCCCCAGCGGGGTCCCCCACCCCCCAGCCTGGAGACAGGCGCCCCTCGGCTTCAGTCCCCGGTTGCTTGCCTTCTCCTCCCCCTCTCTGCGAGGGCGCTGGCCTCGTGCTTTCAGGCCATCTGTGTGCGACGACAAGTCTCCATCTGCCGCCAGCCTGTCCCTTGAACTCCAGGGCTCGTACGTCCAGCGACCGGCTTGGCTTTGCCGTCGGACGTCCACAGGGGCCCCGGACGGGAGGCATCCGGCGCCGAGCTCTCTTTCCTGCCTCAGCTTCCCTGCAGCCTCCTCGACTGGACACGTGCGGCTGCCTCTCGTCCTTCTGGCCAGGCAAGCCTCTCGGCGTCGGCCCGGCTCCTCCGTGGCTCTCGGACTCGCGTTCGATCACCGGGGCCGTCCACACCCGGATGTCCGCTCTCCGAGCTCTTCGCAGCCCTCCGTGCTCCCCGCCGTCCGCGCTGCCCAGCCTTCCCCGGGCTGCGGGGAGCGCTCGGCCGCCTGCCCTCGTCGCGAGCCGAGCCCACCCCGCGGCGGCCGCTTGCGGCGAGTCGCACGTCCCGCTCCGCCGAACGCCCGCTCCTGTTTCACAGAGAAACTGAGGCCCCAGGTGGGCGACGAGCGCGTTCCAGGCCGCGACGGGGCCGGGAGCTAGGAGGAGGCCGGCGTGTTTGCGGGGCTGACGAGTGGCGACGTGCTCCCAGGCCGCTCG
>NW_007253192.1:8163-17443 GCF_000164805.1 Carlito syrichta
GCACCACAGCCTCACCCCGCCTCGGCCTCCCCTGCGCCCCCGCCCTCCTGGCTAGCAGGCCGTCCCAGCCCAGCGGCGGCGCTGGCCCCGTCGGCGGACTCGCCTCCCCGGTCCGAGCTTCCTCCGCAAGGCCGCGCTGTGCTGCGCTGCGGCCTGCGCTGGGCGAGGACCCGTGAGTGCCTCCCCACCGCCCTTCGGTCCCTTCCCCACCGCCTTGCCCCAAACCCAAGCACCGCCGCTTCCTCCTTTCTGCGGGATGCGCTTGCCAGCGTGTCCTGAGTGACGCCAGGCATGACTTCCGCCTTGAGAGAATCCACCCCCGCACACTCCTGGATATAAGTGTCAAGGTCGTGGCCGTTTTCATCCCATTTGCTTGTTTTTCCCTACTGCCTAGAAACGCGTGCCTGGCGCACAGCAGGCGACGGACGGAGGTCTGGATCCAATGTGGGAATCAACCCCAAAGTAAGACGAGGCCTGCCGGGCCACTGGGAGCAGCAGAGGGGGACGTACGTTAGAAACTCTGTAAGATAAGAAGGAATTAAATACTCCCTGTCATGACTCCTACTTTGCCAGTGATGGACAATGTCATCTTAAAATATTTCTTGTACTTTTAAAATCTCCTCATTGACAGATAAAAATTAAGTAAGATGATCTATAAGATCCTTGGAATTTCTGATTTTTTTTTTTACTTTGATAGATTTTATAGTCCATTCTCTGGTTCAATTTAAGAAAATAGATAATTGTGTGATTATTTAAGTCTTGCATATTTATATCAGCCTCGCTTTTGTCAGGATTACATGCAAGGTAGCATTTCTCCCCCAAATATAAACAATTAAAAAATAGGACTTATGATTTTTGCTGTTAAATTTACAAATTTAAACTTTCCAAAGTAATGATGATATGAAGGAGAAACATGAAACTCCACACACAGCTGAAATTTATCAGAGAAAAATAGGAAGCAAGCTCCTCTTCCAGGCATGTTTCCCAGCTGGTCTAAGAGCACACATCATCGTGCTTTCCAAATTTTAATTTACAAGGAGCAAATATGGTCGTTTTATAGGCTTCTGACCATTGCAAAATTACTGATTGCAAGACCCGTCTCCTCAGAAACTAATCAAAAGGTGACACATTCTGTTAACTTCCCATTATACATTCATAACATCATCTTTCAATTCAATGTCATAAAGAATTTATGTAGGACATTAAACATGCAAGACCACTAAATTGTTCTCATTTCAGTGATAATTGTTTACTTCTATAAATGGGTGGTGTTGAGTTTCAACAATCTAGCTAAATAAAATATATCTTCTACCACCCTGAGTTGGGAAAGAAAATTAGCCTATGGATAGAAAAAACAAACTGAATGTGTAACACGATTATTAGAAAAAACTAAAACTGTATAGAGATCTTCTCTTTGTAATGACAAGGGTCAATGACATTGAGGATATCCTGTCGCCTTCAGTAAAAGGAATCTTGAAAAACAAAATGAAACAAAACAGCAAAATCATGTATAATCAGCAAACATGTGAAAACAAACCCTGTCTAATATCTGTAGGGCAGGGTTGACTCTGAAATCAGGGAAGATATCTTGTAAGTGAAACACAACACACCTTGCTAGTCAGTGAAGCCACACTTAATTAAAGGGCTGTCAATCATTTGCTGGGAACAAAAGAAGGAAAATCCAGTGGCAAAGTCTTCAGCGTGGTGCTGTGAAATGTGCGTGAGAGGAGCGCAGCCCGCGGTCTGGCCTCAACCCCAGCTCTGCCTGCTCCTGCGGCCTTGGGGTCCACGCCCCAGCTCCTCCGGCCTCGGTTGCCCTCACCCTTAACGTGCCAGGGTTGGGCTCTGCCAATGTGCAGGCTTGTGAGTCTGCCTGGGAGCTCAGCTCAAGGAGACTTTTTTAGAGCAATGACTTGAATGACTTGCCCTCTGTTTTGGGGCTGAACAGAGCGAGCACGAGCTGCATTTGAGACAGCCCTTGCACCCTCAGGTGCCATAGCCTGGGAGCTGTCTGCTGCTGCCTGGTAAATGGAAGCCTGGATGTATGTGCTTTCTGTGTAAAGTGTCTGCTTTATGAGCATAATAAATAGCAATCGCCCTTTAATGGCAACTTTAGCTGGGACCATTATGGCACAATTTAAGTGCTTAAGAACACTAATGGGAGTGATACAATGTTAATTATACGAAGGCTATGAGGGCCTTACACAGAACTCCTGCAAAATTAAGTAAAACCCTGGCTAACTCTAATTACAGTCTGTCTGGAAGAGATAAGAGAAATTAAGCACCCCTTTTTTGCATGCATTCCTAATAGAACAGCACAATTTGCCCATGTTGGTCGAGAAAACATTTCAAGTGACTGAAGAATGGGATAAATTTTTTTTACTTCAGTTTTAAAGAGAAAGGAAAAAAGATGAATTACTTACATGGAAAATGTACCTTTACTTGAAACAGTGCTTACATCCTTACCTCTAAGCCAAAGTAACCCACTTTTAAGGAGCTCATACATTAAATTGTCTGACACAAAATTATACCATGGACATTTATTTTGCTTTTTTAAAAATTTGTTTTATAAGCTATTTGGAAGAATACATTTGAAAACTGAAACCATGAAGATGCTCCTTCACCTCATCATCTGTGGAAGAATTAAAAACCAGTCTTTCAATGTCCATGTCAATGTTTTTTTTTTCTTTTCAAAATCTTTCTCTGACTCCCTCTGTTTCCTCTTTTTCTTTTCCCGTTTTGTTGAATGCCTCCTATGTGCTAGTGCAGGGCTTTAAAAATGGGAAAGGTTAGCTTGCTGCCCTTAGGGGGTTTACAGTCTAGCAGGGAAAAAAAAAACCCAGACTTAAAAACAAAACAACAGTTCATGTTTACACCTCAGTATCTGTTACTGGATATTTCTCTCTCTTTGTCTTCCGGCATAACTTTTTCCTTTGAGTTCTCTAGCTTTCTTCATTATAAATTGATTGACATAGATCACTAGCTCAAGGGATCTCATGCATTGAACTTGAAGAGCAGAAAGCAATTTTTTGATTTATCAGACTTTATTTATTTCTAGAAATAAAAACCTCTTAGGTTTTTAAGAAAACCCTCTCCTGGAAGCCTGGCACATTTCAAAGTGTGACTATTTGATAACTGAGGCAAACGGCACTTCATAAATAATGAAAACAACTGGGTGACAGCCTATAATTTTCAATGCACACATTATTTTAACAGTTCACAAAACTATATACATGAATTTACAGGTAAGAGAAATAGATTCATTTTTAATAAATGGCAGTACTAATGGACTGAAATTGTTCAATTCCATGGAAAAGTGTCCCATAATCTCTAAATTACAGGTAATTGGCGGTTAACCCAAACAGTTACAGTAAGCATCTGGGCATGTGAAAGGTAATGAAGGTGTGTGTAATGTAATGAAGCTGTAACCTCATATATTGTGCGTGCTGAAACTGTGTGCTGTGACCTCTCCCCTAACACTTCTTAGTAATTCTTGGAACCCTAGAAAGGATGCCCTACTTGGAAACCCCAAGTGCCTATGTTAGATAAACTAACCAGCTTTTTTCTGCTTCTGTAAACCCTGCTGGCATTGTGTGATGTGCGATAAGCCCTTCTCAAATTCTGGGGGGCTTTTCTCTGTTTGAATTATGGCAGACTTAGCCCCTCTTAATTTCTGGCGGGCCTTTCTGGTGGGCTTTGCTCTGTTTGAATTTAAACTGTGGGCGGGCTTTAAGCCTATTTAAGGACGGCCCCTGCCACAGTTCGGGGCCCTCACCCTGAGACTTGCATGTCTGGTGAGCGGTCCTGGCCGGCTGAACCTTGGCTAATAAACCTCTCTCTTGTTAAACTGCGTGTGGGTGCATGAATTAAGTGCTCAGACCCTATATCAGGCACTTGAAAACTGTCATCCTCACCTTAAACCTTCACTATCTCTAACACACTTACTAATTTGTCACCAGACCTGTTTCAACTGACCCCCGGGGCATCCATGCATTGCCAGCCATGGAAGCTTCTTTCTCATTTAGCTGCTCCACTGTGGCAGTGTGAGAGTGGCTTCCTGGACGTTTCACTTGTGATCCCTGAACCATCGTGGTCTCGCCACTCTGAAGCATCTGTTTCCAGAAAGAGGGTATCCTGCACCCTGTTTCTCATAGAGCAGATTCTCTTCTTCTCCTACTGCCAAGTCCAACAGAACAAGAGCAGGATTTACACACAAAACCAAGAGTTCCAGACTCATTCCCGAGGGCAATTTTCAAAAATGTCTTTGTGTCGCTTACCTTTTACAAATCAAAAGTTTATCAGTAAGACTATTTTTTTTGAGTGGGAGGACATCTTTATTTATTTATTTACTTACTTATAATTGTATATATTTTTTATTTTGAGATTGTGGAGTACAGTTAAGGGTTAGATATACAAATATTCATTGTGCAGGTACCCTTGTTGATGAGGTGTGCCCCCTTTCCCCAGACAGATGTCGACTACCATTAATCCCACCTCCCTTCCCCTCCCTGCGCCACCCAATAGTTTCCCGCCACTGTCAATCCTTTTCTTATAGTATTATGCTAGTTGTTTAAGGTCCACTTATGAGTGAGAACATGTGATGCTCAGATCTTTGTTTCTGTGAGATCACTCTGTATTATAAACTCTAATTCCATCCAGGTTGCTGCAAAATTCATGATTTTGTTCTTTTTAAGGGCTGCTTAATATTCCATTGTGTATATGTACCACATTTTTTTAATCCAGTCCTCTTTTGATGGACAGCATGGCTGGTTCCAGGTTCTTGCTATTGTGAACAAGGCTGCAATAAACATACGTGTGCACATAAGAGTGGCCAACAGATACATGAAGAAATGTTCAACCTCACTAGTCATCAAGGAGATGCAAATTAAAACTATGCTGAGATACCACCTAACTCCAGTCAGAATGGCCATCATCAATAACTCAAAAAATAACAGATGCTGGAGAGGTTGTGGTGAAAAGGGAACACTTCTACACTGTTGGTAGGAGTCCAAACTAGAATAGCCTTTGTGGAAATCAGTGTGGTGACTCCTAAAAGCTCTAAAAATTGACCTTCCATATGACCCTGCAATCGCCCTACTGGGAATATGCCCTGAAGAACTCAAGTCACTCTATATTAGTAAGACTTTAAGCATGGAGATAATAGATTTTTTTTTAGCTGATATGTAAAGATACACACACACAGACACACACGTACTAACCATTTTCTCCACATTTGTATTCGGGCTTAGAGTCCATCTTTCCCAGGTCATTTCTCCCCAGCAGTAAGAGATTCTGCCTCTGATCATATTTCTTTTGCCATTTGCCTGTTTTTTCTTTCTTTTCTTTTCTTTTCTTTTTATTTTTGAGTTGGAGTCTCACTCTGTCGCCCAGACTGGAGTGCAGTGGCCACTCCCGGCCACTGCAGCCTCAACCTGTTGGGCTCCAGCGATTCTTCCACCTCAGCCTTCTGAGTAACTGGAACTACAGGTGTGCGCTACCAAGCCCGGCTGATTTTTTTAATTTTATTTTAGAGATGAGGTCTCGCCTGCCCAGGCGGGTCTCGAACCCACGGGCTCAGGCAATCCACTCACCTCAGCTTCCCAAAGACGCGGGATTACAGGCTGAGCCACCGAGCCCGGCTTGCCTGTTTTTTCTTGGTACTAAATGGCATTGCTGTAATCATCCATCTTACATTTTCAGCCTTTTCTCTGATAACTCTAGCATTTTCTATTTAGCAATACCAGAATTTCCAGTGAGGTTATTTATCCTTCTATTAGATCATTACTTGGTAGAAACATTCTATCACCAGAAAATAGATTTCAAAAAACAGCTTAAAGGAAGTACCAAGGCAGAAAGAGGCGTAGGAGATGAGAGAACACGGAAGCCGCATGAGGAGGACTAGTGTGCTGGGACGAAGAGAACCACAGAGATGGCGCTCTGTAGACGAGAGGGAGGCTAGTTAGACAGGCTGGGCGGAGGCTGTAGGGGCAAGTAGCAGACGCCCACACCCTGTGTGACCTGGGGTCAGCCACAAAATCCCTAGCACTACATTTCTCCATGTCCAAGGCGTTCAGTACCTTTGAAAGCCATTCCCAGAAGGAAGGTGAAAGGAAAAGGTAGAAGATTTAAGGAATGCCCAAGTATCAAAAGAAAGGAAAAAAGAGATAAAATTAAAGATAATGAGAAAAGTCACTTAAAAGCTTGTATATGATCCTATAAGCAAGTAATTATATCACACATTCATTCTACAAAAACAACTATTAATTTTTTAGCCTTTTCCTTTAGATAGGCATATCATGTACTCAAGAAACAGGGTGCACGTGCGGCAGAATTAGTGTTTTATTCTCATTCAGGGTTCTGTAAAGGCTAGACAAATTTAGGGTGTTTGGAAATGGTTGTCTTTGAAGGACCAAATTTTTCCACTTGTAGTAGTAGTGAGAGAGCAGGCAGGGTGGTGTAGAGAGATATGGAGACTGCAGGAAAAATCAGAAAACTGTGGAAACTCTGGCAGGGACTGCCCACATTTCAGGACTGCTAGAAGATTAAAACACACACACACACACACACACACACACACACAAACTTTTAAAGTAACTCTCACCCAACATGCCTGCTACAGCCTACTGAGGATGCGTGTGGTTGAGAGCTGACAACCCTACAGGGCATAGTTGGAGAATCGCCCTAGGCATACGCACAAATAGCCAAGTTGACTTTCTTTAACTTGTATTTTCATTATATTCTCATTAGCATAATAAATGGCACACCCTCCAGCACCATGATAGTTCTAATCCTGCCCATTTATAGTAATAAAGTGGGTGGTACCCCAATTCTGATAATTTTTCACCCATCTCTTAGAAAAATCCACCTCTTTAATAGAATATTCCACCCCTAAGTTATTGTAGATCACAAAACTCATGAGCCAAAGACCCCTGGTATGACACTTGCTTGAGTCTGCCTGCACTTTGCCCTAAACTGTGTGCTATTTTGTTGTTTTCACTTTTAGTGAACTTGCTAACAACCTTGCTACGTTCAACTCACTCTGAAATTCTTTTCTGCAGCAAAGTCAAGTACCCAGAAGAGAATACTGGCAACAGACACAGAATCTCAGTAACCCTAGCTGTAGACTAGGGTCCAGAATACAGAAATAGATAGGTAAGCAGGTAGGTAGGTAGGTAGATAGGTGAGTAGATAGATAGATAGATAGATAGATAATTACATATGAAAGAAACAAAGATGGAAGTAACAGGGACCTCTCCCTTTGACTTCCTTTGATTATATTCAGTTTAGACGATATTAGGATAAAATCAGAGGCAGAGACTTAGGGTAAGAGAAAGATAATTGATAATCAATTATTACAGCTCACTAGTTTTACTTATGCAGATAAGTAGTATAGTAAGTGGAGCACAGATAGATGAATTGTCCCAGCAAAAGGAGATAAGACATTCAACAGAATCTTTGTTCAAGAGTCCAAGAAGGTAAATTGTCTAAACTCACAGTTTATTTTAGATTGTTGAAACCAGAGTGACTTTTTTTCTTGTTGTCTTTGCACTTAAAAACACTGTTACTCTTTATGAATTTAAAACTCTTATAAACAAGAAAAGAGCTTATATGATTGTATTTTCAAACTCAAAATTTTACTTCTTAAATGAATTTAAGTTTTAAAAATACTACCTTGGTTCTCATTTTTGGCAGCTATATTCTATTGGATAGATGAAGAGAGACAGAGAGTGACAGACAGACACATGGGCCAACAGTTGGAGTCAGGAGATAAGCAGGGATGTGAATCTCCCCACACAGGGTAATGGCAGGGAAAATCCCATGTGGCTTTTGAATTACACAGTAAGTTGTGGAGAATAGATCTACTTCTCTAATGGCACTGGGTTGTACTTGGGCCAGAACTGAAATGATTTTACTTTCCCTGGACACTGCCAGGGGGAGGCGGACCATAGACCCACTGGAGACAGAGGGAAGCTCTGTTGTGCATGCCATCATCAATGCAAAATGCCATTCTTAGAGGCTTGCCTGCATTGTGACAAAACTGGTCCATTTCTTGAATTCGGATGAAGAATCAAATAAAATTATTGAAAAAAAGAAAAAATCAAATTGACTTTTTGAATATTGAATTGATCACCAGTCAAACAGTTAATGTCAAGCCACAAACAGACGCAAATGTTGTCGAACTCGAGTGACTTATATTGCCATGTGGCTTCCAAACATTGATCATTTTTCTCTGGACTAAAAAATAAAACACCAAAAAATGACTTGTATCATCTTTGTAATTACTCTATATTTTCAGGAAACGCAAACTTAGAAAGAAGGAATATTTTTTAAGGTAATGTCAAAAAGACAAAGAAGACAGAAAAAAAAGAATGTGTACTTGCCAACTAACCATTTCCCAGCATTTATTATGTCTACAGACACTTTGTTGCACTGAACCCTCAGGGCTATGTAGGCCTTGCTGTTGCCATTTTCCCAATGACAAAGTTGAAGCTTGCAGAGTTTGAGAAGCTTATCTGAAGCAAGAGAGAGAGTTAGTGAAAGCTTTAGATTTGGACCCAGATACACCTGTGTCCAAGCCTCCAGCCTCTCCACCCCTCACTCCTGTCCTAGCTCTCCCGACCCGGCTGTTCTCTTTGGATCTGGCCGAGGGCTGGCAACAGTGGTGGGCGGGAATGGCCTCCTGACTACCGCCTCCAAAGAAGTAACATCATGGAGAAAGCAGCTGCTGTTCAATGTTCCTTCATATCAAGCTTCTGGATGCCCCAGCCCTCCAAAAATAGGAGACTAAGAAGCACCTTTAAGAAAGAAAACAAATAAAGAAGAAAATGCAGTGTTTTCTACAGTGTGGTTGGTAGAGGTGAAGCAGTCCAGATCTGAAAGGTTATATTCCGAACCCCAAAGCGAAACACCAGGAAGACCCTTCTCAAAATTTAGTAGTACTCTTGTTGGTTTGTTTAGTTTTTCCAGGACGTAGGCTGCTAGCATCTGCAATGCAGAAGTTTCTTGGGACTATTGGGCTCGTGTGAGGTTTGCCTTAAAAAAGCAGAGGCTAACCGGGCTTGGTGGCTCAGCCTGTAATCCCGTGCCTCGGGAGGCTGAGGTAAGTGGATCGCCTGAGCCCGTGGGTTCGAGACCCGCTTGGGCAACTTGGTGAGACCTCATCTCTACAATAAATCAAAAAAAATTAGCCGGGCATGATAGCGTGCGCCTGTGATTCCAGCTACTTGGAGGGCTGAGGCGGAAGGATTGCCGGAGCCCAGCAGGTCGAGGCTTCAGTGGC